>NC_088782.1:95378023-95680690 GCF_958450345.1 Calliphora vicina
GGACACCATTTTTCAACAAGATCGGTCAAGAACTCTCTGAGTTATAGGAGGTCAAAATTTGACATTTTGGCCAAACAGGTGTTTTTTTTTATCCATATAACTTATTACCTATTGTTCTTAGCAAAATGTGTCCCAAATAGTTTAGATAGCTATTTATGCAAACTTTCGAAAAAAAAAATTAAAAAAATTTAATAAAATATTTTTGATTTTTTTTTTAAATCAAAAATATTTTTGACTTTTTTTTCAAAATGGGCCCTTTTTATTTTTTTTTAAGAAAGCTTAGGTCTTTTCCTGCGAGTCGGATATCTATCAAAAAAATATTTTGTAACTCAAGATTTAAAATTTTTGAATTTTTTTGCAAAATCAAAAACTTTGTTGACTTTTTTTAAAAAAATGGATCCATTTTTTAATTTTTTTTTTTTTTGCTCAGAAGAAAGCTTATATGTTTTCCTTCCTTTCCACTCGCATCCCACTAAGCGACCAAAAAGGTTTTAAAGGAAAAGACCTAAGCTTTCTTTTGAGAAAAAAAATTAATAAAAAAAGAGTCCATTTTGGAAAAAAAAGTCAAAAAGGTTTTTGATTTTTCAAAAAAAACTAAAAAATTGTATGTCTTGAGTTACAAAACATTTTTTTTTATAGATATCCCACTCGCATCCCACTAAGCGACAAAAAGGGTGTTAAAGGAAAACACATAAGCTTTCTTCTGAGCAAAAAAAAAAAAATTAAAAATGGGTCCATTTTTTTAAAAAAAGTCAACAAAGTTTTTGATTTTGCAAAAAAATTCAAAAATTTTAAATCTTGAGTTACAAAATATTTTTTTGATAGATATCCCACTCGCATCCCACTAAGCGACCATATAGGTCGCTTAGGAAAAGACCTAAGCTTTCTCAAAAAAAATAAAAAGGGCCCATTTTGAAAAAAAAAGTCAAAAATATTTTTGATTTAAAAAAAAAAATCAAAAATATTTTATTAAATTTTTTTAATTTTTTTTTCGAAAGATTGCATAAATAGCTATCTAAACTATTTGGGACACATTTTGCTAAGAACAATAGGTAATAAATTATATGGATAAAAAAAACACTTGTTTGGCCAAAATGTCAAATTTTGACCTCCTATAACTCAGAGAGTTCTGGACCAATCTTGTTGAAAAATGGTGTCCGAATTACTATCCAATAGAACTAACATTGGTGCAAATTTCATCGCGATCGGAAGACATCGATTTCAAAAGTTGGTTCACTTGACGTGAAATGCCCCATATGTATTTTAGTTTTAGAATCTCAATAAATATGTATGTATGTAATACATATGTATGCAATAAAATTTTTATTTATTAACAAAATTCAATTAAATTTTCAATGTTTTTTAAATTTGTCATTCTAAATAAGAATGTTTAAATTAACTTGCCAAAGGGAATCCCGCAATTCCTAAAAATTGGAAAATCTCAAAAATTCTATTTTTTACAATTTTGAACATAAGGTCTACATTTCCTTCGCGGCTGGGAAAATACTTTGGAGAAAAATAGGGAACACATCAAGGTTTCAAAATCTGCTTTCCGTTTCCTGATTCCAGCTTTGAGATTTTAGAACATGTGGCCGAAATTTGAAATTTTATATCAAAATGTTCTCCTAAAGATACCCTACAGAAAAATATAAAATTGTTATATATTCTTAAATAAAGTTTATTTTTAATAAAAAACGAGTTAAGTCACCTTTTCGCCCAAAAAACACCAAAAATCAGCTATTTTTTGGAATATTTTAATTGAAAATCGTTTATTTTTGGATCCTTAAGTGCCCTGGAGACGATCAAATAAACACATCAATCACATAGTTATGTGCGTGCAGTCGTTCTTTTTCGGCTACACGTACACGTTGTCGGCAATGATTGATGAAAATCAAAAAGTTTTGATTTTTTAATTTGACGACTGATTATTTGATCGTCTCCTGTTGTGATTGACAATCAAATTTTCTTTGCGTTTGCCGTGCACGGATGAAAAAAAATATTCATATTATGCATTTTACGTCTCTGATTAAAAAAAAAAATCGTTACTTCGAGATTTTTGGTAATAATATAAAAGTGCGTCCAAATGCAAATGGTGATTGACGTATTTATTTGTACGTCTCCTTTAAAGCTTCAAGCATACGACACTCACACATATGCACTGATTGACGGGTTTATTTGATCGTCTCCAGGTCATCCTTTAAAGAGTCGGAATTGAGGAACTAGCATTATCATTTACTCTTCGAATGACCAAAAGGCGGGGAGCACTAAGAACTTTAGTACGAAGGCTTTGCTCGTACACAGAAAAAATTATATTTCAATTCAAACATTTATCACGCATTGAACTGGTTTCAATTATTTCATAATTGAATCAAGTATTCATGTACTCAATAACAAAATTTTCTGATATTTTCTAGTGTTTTTTTAGTTTTGAATTTGATAATTTTGACAATTGAATATACAATTTTCGTTATTGGTTGAACTTTAAATACAAAAATGTGTATTCAATTACGAAAATTATCTTCAATTATAAAATAATTGAAACCAGTCAATATGTGATATATATTTGAATTGAAACGGCTTAAGAAATAGTTTTTTCTGTGTTAATTTACATTCCTCTAAAATCTTTTGTATGTTATTCGCAATTTAATTGTCTAACAAAAAAAAGTTCGACTCCATTCGGTCGAAAGTACTACCTATATTTTAAAAAAAGCGGACCAAGGTAAGAAATTGGACGTGTTTAAAAATTTTACATGTCGAAGGTACCCTAATTTGAGCCTCCATGGCGCCGCCCCTGTATCATTTGTAGGGCCCATATTAATAACTTAATCTCGAATACTCCTTGGTTACGCCCACGTCAAATTGGACCAGCCGTTAAGAAATACCAGATATATTTCCAAAAAATGTTGATTATGTCCTACTGTGCAATCTCACTCCATCCTGATGATCTTTGGGCAACTGCAGTTACGTCTTGATCATGGTCTCAACGATGCAGCATCGTAGCCGAAATTATGATTGTACATGTTGTTACAACAACCCTTTTTAACTCTAATTAAAATATTAGAATTTCGAAAAGTGTCATCTTAGTGAATATAATTACTTTTAAATTGCCATATATCTTTAAGCAGAAGATGAATTTGAAAATATATTTAAATGTATTAAAAATTCAATTCATAATATATCTATGGCATGTGGATATGTAAACAATTTATGCAAAAATTACCAAGTGCATCAGTCCTGTGAACGTATTAAAACTTAACGAAATTGAACGGTAACTGAAGAAGCTTAAAGATAAACAATCGGATCGGACAATACTAGATAAACAAGTATTATATCTAACCTGTTGCATTGAATAATATAATAACTACAGTTCATGTTACCACAAAGATATGGTCTACTACCTTCGAGCCTCATACTTTCGATTCAATCAACCAAGTCTTCTTGCAACAGAGTTATGATCGACTTGATAAAACTGTCATTAAATTCGAAATATACTTCCAGTATTTAGTTTTATTGTATTAGAATTTGACAAGATCGTTTAATGTACATATTTTTTGAATTAACCAAAACAAGCCTTTTGATTCATATTTTCAACTTTCCGGATTTCCTAATTTACTTTTTTGACAAACCATATCTAATACCGCTATATTGTCATTCCTCATTTCAACACAAAATCATGGGCGTGCTATTTTGGAACATGTGTTTTTAAACAAAACAAAGTTTAACAAACTACATTTGACACATTATCAGTAAAAATAAAAAATGCTCTGATGTCTATGAAGTTTTGAATTATTTTCGAAATATTTATTTTTTTGCCCTGACCTTGATTAATGTATACCATGTTGTTGATGGTTCGTATTTGTTTATTTCTGTTCTCGATGTATTTCAGTATTTGATGTTTTTAAACCCTTATCTAAAAAAAAATATTTGTTTTCATTTATTTTGATACTTTACAAATTGTCAGTGACGCATTTCACTCTGTTTTAATTTCAGAACAAACTGAACTGAAACTGAAGCAAAACGAAAATGTACTACAACAATAGAAGAAAATAGCAAAAATGTACAATTTTGTATTTGTATATTGTTGAAAAGTAAACAACAATCTGTATTTACAAGAGTATCTAAGAAATACGAAACATGTTGTTCATTCAAACCAAAACAAAACAAATTCGTATGGAAAAATACTGACACACAACTTGTGCAAAAAATACGAGAAACAAAAGTGAAAAAAAACAGAAGAAAAATAACATAAATTTTAAATTTGTTTTCTATTCGGTTTTTAAAAATGATTATTTGGCACTAAAATTGAAAGAAAAAAGAAAAATAACGTATAAAACGAAAATTAAAAGAAACAACCATTTCCATCAAATCAAAATTAATGATGCTCTTCTTTCCATGGGATGATGGGCATGAATGAATTAAAATCGATTTGTTTAATTTAATTAATTATTGATGATGTTTTTCTTATTATTTTTCTTTTTATTCTTTTTGAATATTTGCCTCTTCATAAATTACTGGAACACTGGCTGGCGCCTGAGAACAATTTATTTGGATTTTACTACTCGATTGTTTATCTGAATAAATATTTGATTCCACTTGATTTGTGGCAAATAAATTGATGGGAAAAACTTTTTGTTCTTTTTTCACTTTCAATTGAGTTGGTAATTCAAGGTTTATTGTAATATTTTGGCAATGAGCATTTATACTAAATACTGTATATTAATTTAGTGCCTATTGGTACACAGTAAAATATAAAAAATTTATAATTTCTTTTACAAGATATGAACTATAAAGAAACTATATAGAGCGGAAACTCTCCTGTCAAAGGCCTAATTGGTGAGAATGTATTAGTAGGAAAACAAAAACAACACTCGTATGTGTGAATATTTTGATTATTTGTAGTTTCCGCTATATGTTTCTTTATGATATGAACTTTTAAAAATATAATATTAAGTTTTAATTACAATGAATCAGTTTGAATGGTAGCAACTGATTTTATAAAATCAAAATAAGGATTGTTTAACAATAAATATTATAAAATGTTGATGAATTAATTTCATTACTATCCCAAAGAAGGACAAAAGATTATACAGGCATATGTTTCCAGACAGACACATATTTATTCAGTACTAATTTAATTTGTTGACAAGATAAAAGAAGATCTGGTGATCACTTCCCTCTATTACGCTCTCTAAGTCAATGATCATATCAGAGGTCTTTGATACCTCTTTATATAGCTTTGAATTTTGTCTTAGATAAGTATTGCATACATAATTAGCAATCATGTTTAGAATCAGCTTTTTTATTAATTTGCTTAAATATTGAATGATTTCAATTTGTTTTTTTGATTTTTAACATTATCAGCTTAAATCATACCATTTCTAAATTAAGCACGTTTGTTTTTGTTTTGTAGTTATACATAAATAAGTTCATTCTGTTTATGTCATTTAAAATTTTATATTGATTTCTCAATTTGTCTTTAATTGCTGGTACGTCAGTCTGTCTATTTTTATGTTTGTTTAGATGATAATGACGGTACTTTTCATTTTCTGTACTATTTGCTGTTTGTCATTGTGAAATATTCAACCTTTTAAATTGTTACTAGCCCATTTGTCTGGCAAATATTTTCAATTATTGTGTCTTTGTCTATATACAATTGTACTTGTAGATGTATACAAATATCTAATTGTAAAATGTACATACTACATAAATATGTTTGTTTCTAGATATGTTGATATATCTACTCATTATATTTTAAAAAGGTATGACGGTTATTATATTTCGTGTTGCCAGTGGTTATGAAATGTTTATGCAGCCATATAATTACTCATATGCTGCACAGTGGATTTGTGGACTGAGCAATTCTAGCAAAAGTGGGACATGGCGACCACAGCCTTTTGATAATTCCAGTATCACTGTAAAGGATTACTTACATGGTTTTTAAGATTCATGCATGGCTTTCGTTAACGTTAAGCCACTATTACCCCAAAAGCACCCTTTCAGCTCGACTATCGGTAACGGTAATTATATATCGTTTCCGAAATATAATTACCGTTACCGCAAAAAAATGTTTACCTAAATAATCAAAAATACCGCTATTATTTAAAAAATTTGTAATTACGAAAATGCAAAATTTTTGTTTCCATATTGAATTCATTGAAATCTACAGAAGTTGCATTACTTATAACCAGAAAAACTTGGTAATAACTTGTAATTACTCAATAACTTACTTTTCAATGACTAGTACATACCATCTGCATTACATAAAATTGGATTTTCATTTGTATAAGAATATTGAGGGACTTGATGTAATTAAAACTTTATATCTTAAAAAACACAAGATTTCAGGAGATTAAATTCTTTCTTCTACAATACATTTTTAAGGTTGTTTGTTCAGTGTGAAATTACAATATCTCTAATAGTTTCCGAGATACTGAATTAGTAAAAAAAAAACTGAAAAATTTTAAAAATCTCAACATTTTCGTATATTACACATATGTATATAACTTTTCGCCATGAAGTATTATCAAACTAGTGACTGTAGTTTATATTGGATTTAATCTTTATATTAGAAACTGTTAGTACAGATATCAAATTAATTAAAAAGCTTTGAAGCATATTTCAAACACCACTTGGAAATAAAAATAACCTTAATATTAACGTGGAATCTACAGACCAACCTCCCTCTTCTAATTTTAGTAGACTTGAAGCTACAAAAGATACCCTAGTCAAATCGGTTAACAATTTCACCAACTCTATGATCAACATGATGCAGGAAATGCTAAAAAAAACCATCTATGTTATTGCAAGCCATCTAAAAAAAACTGTTTGAACTGTTTGAAAATATGTTTCTGGAATGCAAACGGCATACGCCAACACAAAAACGAACTGAAATATTTTTTGAAGAAGTTCTGAAGCTCATTTGACATCCAGAATTTCATTTCAAATAAATGGATATGTAATATATGATACCAAATATCCCAGAGGTAAATATACCAAAGATCACACCAAAGATACCAGATGTTATTGATTTTAGCGTGACAAAAAATCTCTCTAGAGAAATGATTCAAGTTGAACCTATTGTTACTTTATTGAGCCCCCGAGGAATTGATCCCCGACTGGTAATTTTGCGATGGATGGCTGGCACAAGAATTAATTGGCTCAAATATAAAAAATACCTCAGTACACATTGCTCGGAAAACATACCGCTAAGAACACCAGAAAACATCGATCATTCTCTTATCAATTTCGATAAAAATCTCAAACTGGCTGCTCAACATGCTACCCTAACCCCCCGACAATTCAGATATAATATAATTAATTCTGCAGATGTCAAACGGCTCTTAAATGAATAATGAAAAGATCGAAGAGAGTGGCATTTGCACAGATCTCCGAACTCAAATCGAAACTAAAAGATTGCTCAAAAAGACTTAAAAAGCTCTTGGAAATTCGAAAAATTGAATCTTTGAATAAATATCTAGAAAATCTCGACACATCCCCGCAATCGGATTACTCACTATGGCGAGCTACAAAAAGTTTTAAAAGAACTGTAATAGGTAAGTCCCCCTTGAGAAATTCAAGTGGATATTCGGCAAGAAATGATACTGAAAAAGGGAATCTGTTTGTTAATAAGTTAAAGCAAGTATTTACCCCGAGCACATCAAATGAAACTATTGAGTTGCCACCTGTTGTGCCCCAAAATGGGGTATTACGTCTTGAATATTATCCTCTAGAATGGAAGGTTTCCCTGCTTATCATGATACCTATGCCGGGAAAAGATCACACAAGTAGAATCATACAGACCCATCAGCCTGTTGTCTAATATATCAAAGCTACTTAATTGAGAATATACTCATGAGCAAGTTGTACCCGATGTTAGTTGAAAACAATTGTATTCTGAATCATCAATGTGGATTTAGAAGAAAACACAGTACTATCGAAAAAACCCATAGACTTGTAAATATTGTAAGAAAAGCGTTTGAGGAAAAGAAATATTGTACCGCTCTCTTCATCGATATTTCTCAAGCATTTGATAAAGTATGGCATGACGGATTAATATACAAATTGAGTCAAAATTTACCTGTAAACACACATAAGCTATAGTAAAGCTATTTAACTGGTCGAACTTTTAAGGTAGAACATTGAAGTTGGCGTTCCCCAAGGCAATATTCTGGGACCCTTTTTATATCTGATATGCCAACTAACAATCGCACTCATACATCAACATTTGCTGATGATACTGCTATTCTAAGCTTTCATGAAAACCCTCAAGAAGCGTCTCGTTACTTACAAAATCACATATTTGAATTAGAAAAATGGTTAAAACAATGGCAAATTAAAGTCAACGAGCAAAATTGTACACATATAACATTTACATTGCTTAGAGAATCATGCTCCCCTATTCATATCAATAACAAAACAATAAATCAACAATCGGAAGTTAAATACCTCGGAATACATCTCGATCGTCGCCTTACATGGAAAAGTCATATAAATGCAAAGTTGACCCAAATGAAATTGAAATCAATTCAAATTAATTGGCTTATTAGCAGAAACTCTAAGCTTAGTTTAGATTGTAAACTTTTACTTTATAACATTATCATAAAACCGATATGGTGTTATGGCATACAGCTATGGGGCACGGCCCACAATGGTTGAAGAGTGGCCGAAATTAATTTTTTTCATGTTCGCCGATTTGGATAATTTTTTTGGTAATTTGTTGTCCGATATCAGAATATTATGATTCCGTAATATTAGGCTTATATATTTATTATTTGTTTGGACAGACACGATCGAAGTTCATATATGTTCGCTTGTTTAAAATGGCATGCAAATTTACTGTATATTCAATCTTTTGGTACAATCACAGTAAACTTATCATTTGACTTTGTTATATATTTTCGTAAATGACAATTGCCATAGATGAGATTTGCATTAAAAAAAGTTGGAAAAAGTGCCATATAAAAAATTTCGTAGAACAAAATATAAACAAAATCAAAATTTCAACGTTCATCAACTTCAGTGGACTGCATCTTTTTAGCGCTGTGGAGCGCTGTTTAACGAAAGATGTCAAATTACAGCTTGAAGTCTCAGCTAAAAGCTAAAAAAAATTTAGCTGCTCCTACCTGCACCTTTCCAAAAAAACAGTAAAAACTCTAAAGTGATATAGTGATTAAGTAATAAAACATGAATTTTCGTTCATGTATGTTGTTGTTGTCATAATTCTTTAGTTGCAGGAAGGAGAAATTTATCTACTTTCCTCGGTGTTTTGTTATTTTATTATTTTTTATACTTAAATTATTAAGTAAACCCAAGCCAGTCTATCAACGTCAAAGCTGGGTAATACTTTTTATTTATTTTTATTGTTTAAAGGGACAAATCGGACTATAAAAGTCTTAATCTGTCCTCTTTAGTATTATTTAAAAAAACGCCGCTTTTTAATTTGGACAACTTTACCAGTGAACAGTTCATAAGCGAATGAATTTTATTTAAAAAAATATTTATAGCTAAGCTTCAAAATAAATCAATAAAATAATTCAGGATTAACGGTATTTTAAGAAGTAAATGATAATTGAGTGATAAAATGAGTTATTACGAAAGTAAAAGAATGAGACAAAGAAAAACAAAAGATTATTAAAAGACTATGCTTAAGTTACTTATTCATGTTTTTTCTATGGGAGATGGGTGTAAAAGTGGGCGGATCAGGTATATATTTTCAGGAGCCTATTCTACAATTATAATATTTATTTTTTGAGAAAATTGAGTTGATGCATTAAAAATCAAGGTAGTTATGAAACTTTTTCAATACATGTTGTATGGGAAGTGGGCGGATATTTTTCAAATTTCACACAAATGATTCTGAGTGTTTGAAAATGCTATGTGCCAAAAATCAATGCCGTAGGTCAAAATATAATTTTCACTTTGTATGGGAGGTGGGCGTAAAAGTGGGCGGATCATTTTGATTTTTAAATTTTTCCTTGATTCAAAGTTTCATTGTCCTTGGACAACTTCTTCTATTTTTAGCCGCTCGTTGTATGAAGATCCAAAGACGCCAAAACAAGTTTCTAAGAATGATCACAGTTGCCCCCTGGTATATCAAAAACGCGAATATACACAAAGATCTAAACGTGCCCATTGTAAAAACTGAGATCACGAAAAATGTAGAAAAATATTTAAAAAAACTTGAAATTCACCCAAATCCATTGGCCCGCAACATATTAGATAACCGCGGTCAAACTCGATTAAGAAGGAGGGACACAGCAGACCTAATCCAATGACTAGAATAAAGAATGCCAAAAATAAAAAAAATATTCAACTTTTAAATGACTTTAAAGGGGTGAAGGATTAGTAACATAAGATTACGATTCCACAGGTTTTTTATGTTCTACCGATAAATGCCACGGTTTATTTTAATATCGAAACCTAAATGAAATACAAGCCATCAGAATTCAATTTCAACGAATCTAAAAAAAAAAAATTATTTCCCTCATATACAGAAATCTTTGTCCAAAATAGCTCTAAATAAATTTAAAATTTTCATTAAAAAATTATTTTTTTATCAAAAATGGAATTTTATTTGAGATTCGGAGGGGACCGACACAAAACGATTGGTACTTCGAGGGTGGAACCGGTTTTATTTCTAACCTTTTATATGGACATATTAACATGGACATGTCCTAGAAGTGATAAATTGACAACCTTTAGGCATACTGTGATATGTGTGGGACTAATTCAAAAACACTGGTTCTGTAAATATTATAAAATTGGTCTGTACTTGACGCCGGGAGTACAAACATTTTGGAGGAAATTCTTAAAAATTATTTCTTTCTAATCAAGAGTGATATGTTTTATGCCCAATGTGAGGGTATTTTGTTGGAGTTCTTATTTCTTTTTTATTTTTTATTTACTAAGAATTTTCAAAAAGAAAAAAATGTAATACACGAGTCTTTTGCTCTCCATTATAGAATATGTATTATTATGTTTGTACTATTTATGAATTACATGCAAACGTACATATTACATATGAGTACATCATTACCCGTACATACTACATACATTCTTGTATTTGAAGTGTACTGTCAAATTCTTAATTATTTGTATCTGTTTTACCATTTTCTACTTAGTTTTTTGTTTCTTTATTTTATCTGTTTGCATGTCAATGTCAAATGAACGACAACAAATATCGACAGAATATACAATTGTTCATGCAGATATGACTGATTTAAAAATGAATAAATATATATGTATGTATATCGTGTCAATAAGGTATTATAGGCTAATAACATTTTAAAATCGTACCTGCAGTTTTCCAGATATTTTAAATTTGTCTTAAATTTTTCACGAAAAAAAAATATTTTTTACCAGTTTTACATCAAGAGCGTATAACTTAACTGAATGTTTTAAAAACTGCTTATGTATTCAAAATCTACGGAAATTAGCTTAAATTAGTTAGTATCATGTGTTATATTAAAATTTAATGTCTACTGGATTGTGTAAGGATTTCCAAATTCTCTCATTCTCCCATAAAATGTTTAATTTAAAAAAAATCCTGAAATCCTTTGGTCGGTCAAGCCCGACCATATAATACCCCACACTAAGTAAATGAGCAAAAATATTTTTCATTTTAAATATCAATAATTTATATTCGGGAGTGATTTTCGGAAGTGGGCCTTATATGGGAGCTATGACCAATTATGGACCTATCATCACAAAATTAGGTCGTGTAATATATGTCTATATGAAATTTATTTTGTGTGTATACCAACATTTTTAAGAGATTTATGTACGTTAAAGTGACTTTGGAAGCGGGTCTATATGTGAGCTATGACTAATTACTTCGTATATATAAGACATATAAAATTAATGACCGATTAAGTACAATTTCGGGAGGACATTTGTATGGGGGCTAGGTGAAATAATTTACCGATTTCAGCCATTCAATAGGCTTGGTCCTAAGGCCGAGAAAATTATATGTAACAAATTTGATCGAAATATCTTCAAAATTGCGATCTGTACTTTGCGCACAAGGTTTACATGGACAAACAACCAGCCAGCCAGACGGACGGACAGAAAATGATAACAAGTTGATCGGTATACTTTATGGTGGGGGTTAGATTAATACTTTTAGGCGTTACAAACGTCTACACAAACGCATTCTACCCTCCCCACTATGGTGGTGTAGGGTATAATGATTAGAAATTAATTTTATTCGAATTTTATCACTACTATTATAATAACCTAAACAAAACCGAAGTTTTTGGGTAAATTATTAAAAGGTATAAAGTTCTTAAAAGTTTTAAATTTTCTACCCTCTAAGATAACGCCATGTTAAAGTAACGTGTACCCTTCATACAAAGAGTTAGAACTAGAACCGTCCTTAATACATTGAAACTAGTAGCGATTGCAAATCGATTTTAATCGTGATCGCGAATAATCACACTCATAATCGTAATCATAATCGCACGCTAAGTAATGCTATTACGATTAAAAACACATAAAAACTTAAAAGATTGTATCAACATTGGACAACCATATATTACATATTTGATATGGTTTATAATGATAAATAATCAAAGTTTAAAAGAAGTTTGTTGGTGACATATAAGTCCTTTTTTGGAATTGGGTTACAAATCATTAAATGTTTTAGTTTTTTTTAAGCTTTTTTTTTACTAAAAATTGTTAATTAATATATATTTTTATACCCTTAACCTTCTGAAAACCCCAGATATCTTTGGGATCCAAATCTTCAATTATTCCGTCAGACATGCTTTCGAGAAGTTTCCTATTGAAAATCAGCAAAATCGATCCATAAATGTCTGAGATATGAGGAAAAAACCAGGACAACCTCGATTTTTGACCTATTTTTACCTATATCTGGATTACTAAAGGTTCAAAAAACTTATTTTACTTTGGATGATTCAAAACAAACAATTTAGTTTTATTTTATTTGATGCTGTTTGATCTTACAAAACACTTGTAAGAGTAAACACGTCAAACAAATTTGTGCTAAAAAAGTGGTTGCTCTTTTTTGAACAAATATTTGCCATGTGTGCCCTACATTAAGTCATTAATATAGACAATAAAGACCTTTGCAACGACGTATGTATATAAGACCATAGTAAATTGGACCTACAATGGGTCATAATCGGAAAAAATATTTTTTAAACCCGAATTTAAAAAAAATTTTAAAATTTAAAAAAAAAAATTTTAAAATTTAAAAAAAAAAATTTTTAAATTTAAAAAAAAAATTCCAAAAAATTAAAAAAACAACTTTGGAAAAAAATAAATTTTGTTTAAGTAAAAATATTTAAAATTTGTATTTTAAAGTATAATTTGGTGAAGGGCATATGAGATTCGGCACAGCCGAATATAGCTCTCTTACTTGTTTTTAATAGTTTTAAACAATTAAACAATTAACACGAAGTCTGGCCATTTCTTAACTTAAAGTTATACTGTCTTGTATTTGTATACACATGGATTTGCATGAAAATCGAAGGTTATTATTTTTTAGCATTGTGTCTGCATTTTACATGATACAGGTTTTTCAAGATAATGTATAAATTAGGATTTAAGAAAAATTGTGATTTGTTTGGTCTTACGTTTGAGCCAACTTATGTATATCAGGAATTCTGTTATGGAACACAATATTTTACATTTAAGTACTTATTTAGCTGATTTACAGAGTAATTCTGTGTTTTGTAAAATTGCATTTGTTTAATATTAAAATAATGAAATCTTTTTTAAACCACAAACAACTACACATGTATCTTGGAATTGACTTGTTTATTTAAATTTTCAATTACACAGTACGTATGTACTTAGTATATATGTAGATTTTACTGACCTCCCTCGATAATAAAATATTTATGCAAATCTCTGCATAGATAAAAGCTCAAGTATTATTCAGGGTCAGCATAAAAAGGGGGAACACAGAATACACAACTCAAACAATGCAATGCAAAAATAATAAAAATTCGTAATAAATATGTACGAGTAGTAGAAAAGTAAAGACAATTTTAACGTTTGCAATATTATTGTGAGCAGTAGAATAGAATTTAATACTTCAAAGAAAAAATACTCACGTTCTCTTGTGTACAATTGCGAAATCATATTTAAACATAGTGGCGACGAATGCACATATTTTCAAATAATCTTTTTACTTAGATATTTTGTTTTTGTCAGATATTCCCGATAGGCAAAAACTACATATTAGCACCAACTATTTTATTTAATAAATGATTATAATTATATATATCTGCCTTGGCCGATATAAATAAAGTATCAATTATTTCAGACTCTAAATTTTTTTTATGCTCTATTGGTTTCAGTTTATTGGGTAATCAGTAAGCTAAATTTTACTTTTAACAAAATTTCAAACTCTTGACGTGCACATAATTTATATTATAGCTCTAATATAAATAAGTTCACATCTAATTATTCATATTTTTCCAACTGGTATAAATATAATAATTGTGTATGTATATTTAGTACGTGTAATCTATGTATATCGCCGGTTCGCCAACAAAAAGTCTTATATTTAATTTTTCAAATATGTTTTAATCACCATCTGAAAGTCTTTTTGATCCATTCCTTTTATCTATAAAAATCTTTCCAGTTACATATGTTTTTAGGTTGGCCCTTATTTTGCCTCTTTCCAAGGTATAAAATCATCTAAAAACCAAATGCTGAACATTTTAACAAAATCGGATAATATTTAGAGGTCGCACATTTCATTTTATGTTCAAAAAAACCAAAATTGATTTATTATTGAAAAAATCAATTTAAAATACAATAGCTTTTCTATTTCATTTTACCTATTTTTAGGAAAAAATTATCACCAGTTATGTCCGTTTGTTTGTCTGTTGAAACCAAACGTATTTTTATCACAATTATTTTTATAAAATGTTTAATTTATTTTTCAAACACAATATATTTTCCCATTTTATGTATCAAATAAAGATAACTTCATTTGATTGTACTTTGTAACAATATTTATACCCTACGCTACAATAGTGGGGAGGGTATACCAATCTGCTCAGGAACATTTTCTGAGTCGCGATGTCCGTCCGTCCATGTAAACTTTGTAATCAAACTACATGTCGAAATTTCAAAGATAATTCGACAAAATTTGGTACATTGTCCAAAGGACAAAACCTCTTGAATTTGGTTAGATTCGGTGCATTATTTCTCATAGCCTTATCTGAAAAAAGTTAAGCTGTCATAAATATCTTAATTATATATACATCCAAACCAAATTCAGCACAATATAAGGCCCACTTCCGAAAAAATCTTGGTAACTAAGGAGTGCGCACAAAAAAAATATGCAACTTAAACGAAGTGGTGATTTTTTTATTTTATATTTAGATAAAAGGAAATAGAGTTCAAATTCTTTTATATCTAAAATCATTACAATTTCAATGTGTTTTAACAAAAAACTTTATTTTTTCTTTAATTGCTTTCATTAGGGCTTTTATTGTGTCGTTTGTTACCATTTCACAGGCAGTTGTCCACTTTCTCTTAAATTCTTTTTCATATTTAACTTGGCCTTTTGTGTCCTTCAAATGTTTTTTTTTATAATTCCCAATACCTCTCAATAAGGCGGAGTTCTGGGCAATTTAGTGGATTAGCTTCTTCTGTACCACTCAATAGCTTTTATGCTATAGTAACAAGTTCCATGATCTGGCCAGCAAAATGTGGTTACCTATTGTTTATTTAAAAATGGTAGCAAGCGTTTCTGGAGACAAACGCTAATGTTAATTTCGGAGTTAAAAGAGCCGTTAGTAATGAAGGAGGGGCTTCTTTCACCATATGTGCAAATTGCATGCCATACCAAACATTTTTTCGGGAACTTCGATCTTTTTTGTACGCGAAATTGTTCTTCAACGTTTCCTCTAGAATTGTCAATATAGAAGACCAGGAAGCAGCGAAAAATCAGCCAATACATATGTTTTATCATCCATTACACAGCACTGACGATTATCGAAAAAATTCTTTTTGTGAAGTTGTTGCTCTTTTGTTAGCCTCCAAATTGTTCTTTGCGTTCCTGTCAGGCAATTTTTGAACTTTAAATGTCTTAAGGCCAGCTTTCTTTTTAACCTTTCTGACAAAATTTTCGGAGCACCCCACTTTTTGTGCCACTTTTCTACTTGAAATATTAGGGGTATTGAAAAAGTCCGTATTATTTTGTTTGCTTTCTTTTGGTCAGAAAATCCTTTCTTTCTTCCACTTCCACCTTTTCTTTCAATGCTAAAAAGCTCCTTGTATTGTTTTATCACTTTGGAAACTGTATTTCGGTTAACACCTACGAGACTAGCTATTGTTTTTTGCGCACAGTGCGGTTTTTATTGAAAATTTTAATTATTTTCTTACGATATTTTTGTTTGGCGTCCATTTTTTAAAAAAATAATTTCGTTATAGTTATGACCATAGAGAAACATAGAGCGGAAACTAGAAAAAAATTCAAACAAAAAAATTACTCAAAATAATCACACATACGAGTGTTGTTTTTATTTTCACATAGATTTTTCTACTAATTCATTCTCACCACTTAGGTTTTTGACAACTGAATTAGGTCTTTGACAGGAGAGTTTCCGCTCTATGGTTATGACATTTAACACGTGGCTAATGATACAAATGAGCAACAAAACCAAAGTAACGGTATTATTTTTTTTCAATTATTGTAAAAGTTATAAGCATTAAAGTATGCCTAGTTTTTTTCGTGCGCACTCCTTATTCAAATAAAATTCAACACAGGGTGCTGTGGCTTAATTGGTTAGCGCGTTTGATCATTAAGCATGATATGGTATTTGTGGCCTGGGTTCGATTCCCAGCCGCTGCCAATCAACAACATCAGTTTATAATAATTATTAGTTTACTAATAACTAATATTTATCACAGCGCCCTCCTTCGGTGGTATAACACTAAAACGCCACCGAAGCAAAATAATTAAATAAAGGTTGTTGGCTTGACTAATGCGCCATCTCACCACCACAGGCGCTGCAATCTGCACTAATAACAAACATAACGCGCAATTGCAGAGTTGTCAATTAAAAAGCTTTTCTTCTCCTTTCACCACCTTTTCTTCTACTATCTATCCCCTTTCCAAAGAAAGTAACACAATTATATATAGGCATATTAATTGCCTGAGTGTTACTTCTCTTTTTAAAAAAAAAAAAAAAAATTTCTTAGGAATAATTATTCGAACAATTTAAAAATGGCCATTTTTGAATAACCAATAATTCGAACAATTTTATGTAGAATAATCGAATAAAACGAATAAATGTTCATATATATTTATATTTATTAAATTGCTTAACATTTTTCATAATTTCAAATTTAAATAAGTAATAATGATTCACAAAAATTGTATTGTTTCTGAAATTCGACAAATAACTAAAGACAAAGGGATTTTCGATCACTGTAGATGAGTGTTCTGATAGCTCCTTCTATAAGTATATAAATATTACTGCAATAAGTTACAATTCTAAAAACAAATCTTTCAAATCTTTCAAAATTTTTAACTTAGGACTTTAACCAATGAAAATAAAAGGTACGGAATAAAATATTTGTTATTTAGCTGGCGAAATATTAGAAGAATCGAAATTAATAATCAAAATTTTAACTTAGATTAGAGTGGAAATTAATAATCAAAATTTTAACTTAGATTAGAGTGGAGTTGAATGTGATGGAGAATGTGATTTTGAAACGGTCGTCGAAAGTAATATTGAGGATGACATTTATAATGATTACATTGAAATAGATGAAGGCCATGATCTTAAAATATATGTATATAGGTAATGTTATTAACAGCGTACAAAATATTTAATAAATCGAATGATAAACACAAATATTGCAAACTAAAGTTTTGTTGCAAGAAAAGCATGGAGTTTGTCTTATACATGATTTTGAACATCGTTGAACATCTTTGTCTAACATGGTAATAAACTTTTTGCGTATTTGTAAATGCGTCAATCATGCACTGCCTGACTTCAACTGACAATGAATCAAACTTTGGACAGATTCCCTTTATTGTGTAATTCCCCAAGACCACTTTATTGATAGAGTTGGATGTATTATATTACAATTTGTTATAAATAATTTAGAAATAGTGAATTAATTTATTAAAGAATTAGTTATTACTCAATTTAAACCCCGAAATAATGAACGACATAAAAAAAGTTCTTAATACGTTTATATTGTATTTGAATTCAGGATCATGTCCAACTAGCTCAAATTGTTTAAAGCATAGCTCCAAAACGTAAACTAAACGGTAAGGGTTTGCTAGACAATTGTTTTGTAGATTGTTCGAGAGTTAATCTGATCAGAATATTTTTGTTGAAAATTTAATGATGAACTTTGTTTTTGAATGTTTTTTAACATTATTAATACTTGAATTGTCAACTTTAACGTTATTTTTTGTTTTTCTTTAACAATAAAATTTAAAAAAACCGACATCAAAACTTCATTCTTTACTTTTTTTAAAAAAATTTAAATTATTCGAATAATTCGATTAATTTTAAACGTGTGATTGAATTATTCGAACAAGTTAAAATCTCTTATTCGAATTATTCGTTTTATTCGAACAAGAGAAAAATCGAATAATTCGAATACCCTAATATATACAGAAGACATGCCACCTATTGATCCATAATTAGTCATAACTCCCATATAAATTTTAAAAGAAAACAGTTTATAATCATCTTCTTGGTGTAGGTGTAGTATCATAAAGTCGAGCTTGACCTCTAAACGTTATCCGATTTTGCAAAAAAAATTTCCGCATTTGATATTTACAGCATCGAAAAAGTACAAAATAAGGGACACACAAATGTTCATTTGTCAAAGATATTGTTACGCTTTTACCTTTTAAAAACTGTGGTTTATTTCCTTTAAATAAACGGGATACGTTTGACTGCAAATAAAAGCAGTTTAGTAGTTTAAAATTGTAACAACTCTTTATTTATTCAAATTTACACAACAACAGTTTAAATATTTACTATGTGTTTTTAATACAATACACACTTGAATTACACGTTAAATTACACAGTGGCAACTTCCTTCGAGTAGCTTCATGAAAGTTTTACTTCTACAATGATCATCTCAAAGCTTTTATTCAATTTTGTATGTTCCAAAGCTATGTTAATAATGTCTACTGTTAGTCGGCCGGTAAACAACATTGCCCACAATTAGAAGTCTCTAGAAATAGAAAGTTTGAGAAACATTATGCAACTTTAAACCGTTATATTTGAACTCAAATACAATTTGGTAACAATATTAATAATATACATAATGGAAATCAGTGGATTTCAAACAATAATGATGAATGCTATAATAAATTTAAATCGATTTCAATTATGATTTTAAGTACTTTATTATTTTCTTTCAAAGCACAGCCCATATGACAAATAATAAGTAATTTAAATGTATTAAGTTAAAGGTTGTTGTAAAATTAAATAGAAAAATTTTGAAATAGATATTTAAACAATATTCAAAACTGAAGTAATAAATTCATAGCAACATTTTTGTATCAAATTTTATCAAAAAAACTTAACTGATATTTTGCTGTCCTGATACGTTGTCAAAATACAAATTCAACTTATAGTTGGCTCATCGACGATATGTACTTAGTACACTCTTAAAACATACATACACAGCTATGTATAATCAACAAGTACATTGTGATGCACATATAAACTATATTATTTTTATACTTTGAAACATCTATCCCCACATCCATCTAAATATTATATTTTACGAACAAGCGTAGTGTTACGCTTATTTGCCTTTCAAGCTTTATATACTTTTTTCCCCATTTAGAAACTTGTATTCTTATTTACCTTTAATACAAATGCACACACATAGATACTCACCTATACATCCTCTTTACATATACCCACTGAATATTTATTTACAGAATTTGGTCATAGTTCGAGCTAGCAATCTGCAAAATTTTCATATTTTCGATGTCGGTAAGGGAAAGTGCAGAAGTTTTCGCGAATAATGAGGAAGAAGTCGTTAAGCTTCCTCAAATTTGTTTTAGCATTTACTCTACATTTTACATAAGAAGTCAGATACAGTATTCCTAATGGAATCATGTGTGTTTCTATTCTGCGCCACCATAGTTTTAGGGATATAATTCGATTGTGCAGATTTTGTGATAAACCCATCATAAAGTAATCAATCGATTAAACTATTTGTGTACGTCTGACTGGCTGTCTGTCCATATAATTCTGTTACTGGTTCTGGTTGTGAAAAAGTGCAGCTCTTAACTTTGAAGCATGAGCACATTCTAATTTTACTGATAACAGTTTCTGTGAGACATAACTATCAATAAGTTATTAAATGAGTAGATTATGGGTGAAACCGAACTTCAGTTGCATTGCCAGAAGGCAATCACAAATTTCTGGCTGCCAATTAAGCAACACAAAATGATAGCTGTAATACCAATTTGAAAACTGACAACGTAAATTTAGTTCCAATTAAATTCACTAATTAAGTGGCGTGCCAGAATTTAGCATTTTAAAACATTAGTGAGTTAAATTCATTTCATACTACATGCTAATTGGTAGTTTAGTTTTCGCCGTCTTCTTAGCCTAAAACATACTAATTAAATAAAATAAATAGATAGGTATAGTCAGTTTTAACTATTAATATTGCCCTTAAAATGTTTTTTTAATAAGCTCTAAATTCTTTCACATAGTAACATTTTAGCATTTTCTCCTATTCAAATCATCTTGAAAAAAAGTTTCAAGGGTTTATGTTTTTTCAGTCGTGATTGTCATTCCCGTAGAATTGCCCATATATGTATTAAACTTATTTCTGTTGAATTTTCTTTAGCTACCAAAATTGTTAATGTCTTAATGCTGCTGAAAGTGATTTTCGGAAGTAGACCTTAACACAGCCTACCACATGAATAGCACCAACTAACACAATTTTTTCAAAAGGTTATAGCTTCTACAAAAAAACGGACTTAATTTTTATTTCTATTTAAAGGTAATTTAGATGTTATTGAACACTACAAAAATTCGTTCAATATATATACTGTAGAGTGTTCCTTAGAATTAAATGTTTGAAATGTTGAAACGGTACCCGCAGAAAACATTCGTAATGACCTAAAATACCTCCAAAAACATTTTTAGCTTGTTCTAAGAAGAACCCGTGCCGACTTTCGATTTAGTTAAACTCAAAACGTTTGTGGTGCATATACAAGGGGAAAGAATGCTTTTTATACCCTACACCACCATAGTGGGGAGGGTATTATGCGTTTGTGCAGATGTTTGTAACGCCCAAAAATATTAGTCTAACACCCACCTTAAAGTATGCCGATCGACTTAGAATCACTTTCTGAGTCGATTAAGCGATGTCCGTCCGCCCGTCTGGTCGGCTGGCTGGCTGGCTGGCTGTCCATGTAAACCTTGTGCGCAGAGTACAGGTCGCAATTTCGAAGATATTTCGATGAAATTTGATACATATTATTTTTTCGGCTCAAGGACCAAGCCTATTGAAACTGGCTGAAATCGGTCCATCATTTCACCTAGCCCCCATACAAATGTCCTCCCGAAATTGGACTTTATCGGTCATAAATGTTTAATTTATATATGTATCTCCACAAATTCCGCTCCAAATAAGTCTTGTATACACAAAATTCATGTCAGCAAATTTTGTTACGAGCGGTCCATAATTAGTCATAGCTCCCATATAGACCCGCTTCCGAAAATGACTTTAATGTGTATAAATCGCTTGAAAATGTTGGTGCACACACAAAATTCAACATAGTTAACTTTAATATAGACATAAATCACACGACCTAATTTCATGGTGATCGGTCCATAGTTGGTCATAGCCCCCATATAAACCCACTTCCGAAAATCACTCAAAAATATAAATTATTGAAATTTTAAAAGAAAAATGTTTTTGCTCTTTTACTTAGTGTAGGGTATTATATGGTCAGGCTTGACCGACCATACTTCCTTACTTGTTTTTATATATATATATAGATTCGCCAGGCCTTTAAGGTGTCTCAGGCCACTAGAACAAGAAATGTAGGAACAAAATTAAATGTTAAATCGGCACATAAAATGATTTTGATGAACTAGGCTCATATCAATAATTTTGTGAGGAACCACGGGTAGCTTATAAAAATCATCTAAGGTTTTTATCAAAATTTCGGTTTAATTTTCAAATATTTATTTCAAATATGTATCAGCAAGAAATTTAGACAATTCGGTTAATTTCCTGATAAATGTTTACTGGGCATACACTTGAAATACGTTTTTGATGCCGATGCCATTGTTGCTTTTGATGTGTGGTGCCAACCTGTCTGCCTAAAGCAAATTTGCACATTCAGCTGCTGTTAGCGTTCCCCTTCTCCACCACAGCCAAATAATAAGTTAGAACAGAAAAAAACTAAATGAAAGTTCAGATTGGCCAAATAATTTACCAAATAAACATGACCACTATTTTCTTGCAGGACTTTTGTAATAATAAAATGATTTATTATAAATCCTTGCTTTATAAAACTAAACGTTTTTAAACTTAAGCAATTTATATGCAAAATACTGGATTTTTTTTAAAAAATTTTAGTCTTTTCCATGCACAAATATGAATGAAATATTTTGTATAAAAGGCAAAAAATATAATATTTTTACACATTTCATAAAATATTTCATCAATCTGAACATACGTTAAGACAGTAAATCAAACGTACATATGTATTTCAATGAGTGCTTAAACTTTTGCAAATTTTATAGTAGAAAACTGAAAGAATCGTCAAAAGTGCAAAATGAAAAAAAGCAACTAAACTATAACCTCTATAACTATGTATATAAGAAGGGTATAGAAACAAATGATGCAATATAAACTTCTTTAGTTTCTTTAATAAATGAAAAAAACCTGTATCTCTAAAGAATATAATATTTAGGCCCGTTTTCTCAATGTATCGATAAACTGCCTGTTACTAAATGTTGACATAAATTTATTAGGCCGATAAACTGTCCGTTAACAATTTTGTTTTTCTCAATATACCGACAAAAAAGATTATTTTCAGTTGGCAATACCTCTCAAAATAGATGTGAAAGTTGGGAACCCTGCCTTCAATTGACAACATGTTTACATAAATCAGCTGTTTAACGTGGCCATCGAAAGCCGGAATTTTTTGAAATATTCATTATCCTCCATGTCTGCCAGGTAGTTAGGCCTGGCATGATAAAATTTTTCAGCATTCACTTGGAACTCATGTTCTTCATGTTCATCCTCCATCAAATTAATGTTTATTCCTCTATTAAACTTTTTTTTATAAAATCTATTTAATTTCGTTTACAAACACACAAACACATACAAACTATGAACAGCAGTCAGCTGATTGAATTTATCTGTACGATAAATAAATAATTGGCAGATGAGGTCGGGTTAGCTTTGCGACAGAATAGAAGCAAATGAGACATTGAGGAAACCAAATTTCTTTAATCTGCAGTTTTTCGTTGGGAAAAAAGATAATCACCTAATGAGAAAACGGCCCTTAGTATATTACACAGAGAAAACAGATTCGTGTTCTCAACCAAATTTGGCAGCAATCGAATGATTCAGCCTTAGTGATCGAATTTTACAGTTGTGGTTACAAAATGTTAGAAGTGGTAATAAAAGTTTGTTTGCTTCAATCGAAATTCTTCTTTATCCACTGAATTTCTATCACTACACCATTTTTCATTGAAATTGAGAAAATTTCAAATGAAATTGAGAAAATTTCAAATGAAATTGAGAATTTCTATTTTAAATTGAGAAAATTCCATTTCAAATTGAGAAAATTCCAAATGAAATTGAGAATTTCAATGTGAAATTAGAAAATTCCAATTCCAATTGAAATTGAGAATTTCCATTTTAAATTGAGAAAATTCCAAATGAAATTGAGAAATTCCATTTGAAATTGAGAAAATTCCAAATGAAATTGAGAAATTCAATTTTAAATTGAGAAAATTCCAATTGAAATTGAGAATTTCCATTTGAAATTGAGAAAATTCCAAATGAAATTGAGAAATTCAAATTGAAATTTAGAAAATTACAAATGAAATTGGGAAAATTCCAATTGAAATTGAGAAAATTCCAAATGAAATTGGGAAAATTGAGAAACATTATATAAAATATTTTAAATTAAAAAAAAAACAAAATTAACGATTATATCAGATGTGGAAAAATGTGATGGTCTGGATAGAGAGAACAATTTTAAATTTTTTTGTCGTAGAAAACATGGTTGTTCTCGTGTTGGATCCCGAACAGTTCTTTCGATACCTACTTCCCGTGGCCCGACATCGACCTGATAGGTGCAATTGGTACCGCAGGCATTATTCAAATGGATAGTCGCAGAGGATCGTTCACTGCCGAAAACGCAAACAAATGGGTCAAAAGTGTTGATTGCAAGAGTTGGGTAATCAGTTATCTGAACTCGTTCTGGTATGTGACAATGCCCCGTGCCACAGTCGTTTACGTGAAATTTTTGACAACTCTTCAGCAACACTTCTACCATTGAGTCCCTATTCACCAATGCTTAACCCTATTGAAATAATTTGGTCCAAAATCAAAAATATTGTGAAGTCAAAGATGAATATACCAACAGTAAATCCTCCAAATGTAGGAGAGCAGAGAATTTTATATCTTCAAGAATTAATTAACGATTCCATGTCCTATATAACTATGTACCGGAGATTGAAGTAAAGCTATACAACATACAACATCATGATGCATCATTCCACCAAAGTGCTTTGGAATTGCAAGATATGCCTGTTGGTCAATAAGACTGTGTACATATGTTTTTTTTAATGTATATTATTTATGTAGAGTAAAGTAAAATTTTCTCTATTTCATTTGGAATTTTCTTAATTTCAATTAGAGTTTTCCCAATTTCATTTGCAATTTTCTTAATTTCAAATGGAAATTCTCAATTTCAATGAAAAATGGTGTAGAACCGAAAAATTCTATGTGTAGAACCGAATCATTCGATTTTCAACGAATCTATTTTCTCTGTGTATATGTTTTGTTACGCAGTATTTTAGAATTAACTGATGATAAGAAATTTGAAGATCGCTATGTTTGTTTTGACCGAATGGACATTGGCAAAATGCTAGATAATTCGAAATATTTATCTACTCAAGTGTGTTTATAAAAAACTCATTTATCTCAATAAATATTAGAACCTTGGATTATCTGATCAAATATAGTTTACCCCCAAACCGCAAGTATTTAGCTCAAAATTCATTACAAAGTTCTTTTTCTGTTTTGTGGTTCAATATTGATCAACATTTAAATAGATCGATTATCCAAAAAAAAGGGAAATAAATTTGTTATTTCTAAACGGATAGACCGATTTTAATTTAGTTTCCAATGGCTATATAAGAGTTATATTCGAGCTTATGTTTTGAATTTGTACGAATTTGGAAAAGACGAGGTGCGCTGTCAACCGTTGGGTATATGAACAACTAAAAACGATCCCAATTTTCTGTTTTTATGCCCACCAAAAAAATGGGGCGTATATTGATTTTGTCATTACGTTCAGAATTTCAACATTGTTATTAAGAAAAAATTATATTAAGATGCTAACATCTACAAACAAATAATAATAAAGGCCACTGTCACTTCAACTTACGTCTTCAATGAATTTTCATTTTCAGTACTCGCAACAAAACAGAAAAGATCAACGTTGATCAGGAATGTGTCCGACCAACTTGAGTTTGCTGTATTGACGTGAATCGATAATTCTTTTAATAAATGATTCAATACAATTGATTTGATGTCAATTCGAATTATCTCTTGTGAAATAAATTACAAAAACAAATAAACAAAATATATTTTTAATTTATTTTGATCTATAGATCATTGAAAAAACATCATATGTATATGTGTGTTTGTAATCGTATAAGAAGGTGTGTCGCACGTAGAAATGTATTTAAAAAACAATAATAAATAAATATAAACAATATTTTAAGAAGAAATTAGATTAGAAATTGTGTTTTCTATTTTGAACACAATGACATGGTGTTTTCAGTTGGATGTGTAAAATTAAAATGATAATATTTTGTAATCAACGGATCTGTTAAGAAAGCTCTTATCATTAGGGCTTGAAATAATTGGAAATAATTTCGTAAGGTAAGGTTATCTATCATTGCTGATGCAATACAAGAACAAATAAATAAATTAAAATTGTTTATTTTGAACATTTGAACTTGAATTTATAATGTCCATGGCCCAATAATGACGTGCTTTATTAAATTATTTTTGTATTTACGTCAGGATTCTGTTGTTCCCAATGCCGATTATTTTTAGTAACTAACTTAAATCTTAAAATAACTTTTGTAAGACAGCGTTCAGTACTTATTTTATTATAAATAAAATAACCGGACATTGAGAGAATGGGTGTTAATCGATCAATGTTTGCACCTCAATTTTTATTGAGGTCTTTAAGCCACTAAATGCAAATCAATAGCAATCACACTTTAACATTTAATTTTTTGTTTTAAAAAACACTCAATATGACCATTTAACTTTATTTATACACTCCCTGATAAAGAAACTTTTTTTATAATAAATAATTGACTGTGTTTTATAATTAAACAATGACTAAATCGAATGTCAATATAATTAATGACGACAACTTAATCAAAACAAAAGCTACACCAGACCAAACATTCAGCTTAAATACGAGTCCAATTGCATTCAAACAAAAAAAACATACATCATACAAGCAATTGAAGATAATCCAATCAAGAAATGCACTGCATGCAAATGTCACGGGAAAGGAAACAAGTTCTCCTACATTAATGCAAAACACAACAAAAAAATCTTGATTATTGTCAGCAACTGGCTACTGCAACAAGTGCAATGCAAATAGGCAAACGAGACATGATTTTCAAGTTCAATTAGTTTTAATTAAAAAGTAAATAATTTTAATTTGTACATCAAAATATCAAATAAAGCATAAACGAAGTAAATATGCTAACGCATATTTGCAAATGTTGTATGTAGATGTTGTATTAGATTGCTTCAAAATTGTATGGACGAAAACACAACTTTAAAGTTTAAACCATGGATCTTAACAATCGTTACAAAATAATTTTCTAAAAAAATGTATAAACTACTTTTCAAAGTTTTATTATGCGTATCTGGGAGAATTAAATTAAAATAAATCCATTGCCAGTTTGGCGGTAGTTGGGGATTTGAGAAACCTCTATAGAGTAAAAACGAATCCGTCTAAATTTAAAATATTCATTATTGTCTAATTTTATTTATCTTTTAACTCTCTCTCTCCCAGTTTGATCTGGTCTCCCAGTTTGATCCAGAGCTTGTTACAGTGTCAAAATAAATCAAAAAAAGAAAAATAATAAATGTTCATTGGAAAAAAACGAAAAGCAGATAGGATTTGATTTTAGACCTATGGTTTCTTGGTGAAAATTTGTTAGAATTTTCTATAGAATGCGTTTCTGCTATAAGTTGGATTTTTGCCAGTCTCATCCCCCTGTTTGGCGAACATTGGTAAAAAAAAATCATACTGACAAAATCTTAGGTAAATCGGTTGGGGTTAAGACAAGGAGGAAAAATGCATTTTTTTCAGTTTTTGTAAAAATTTTGCCATTAAAAATTACTTTTGCAATTTAATTTAAAAAAATAGAAATGTCTAGAAATGTGTCGTTCTAATGCGACATAAAAAATGGAAAGTGGTAAAAAAATTTGTATAATGTTATTAAAAATTCCCCAGGCCGCTAGGACAAAATTTATATATTTTGAGAAATATTAAAATAAAAGCTCATTTTTACTTAAAA
Organism: Calliphora vicina; assembly: GCF_958450345.1. Lineage (NCBI taxonomy): Eukaryota > Metazoa > Arthropoda > Insecta > Diptera > Calliphoridae > Calliphora > Calliphora vicina. Next base: position 95,405,821 of record NC_088782.1, read on the forward strand.
TATATCCATATTTATTTGTATATGTGTTTTTGTCGTCGTAGGATACCGTTAACCTATTCGCAGGTATGACCAAAAAAATAAAATTTTTTAACGGCAGTTTCAAAACTCCAATTTCAAATTTTTAAAAATTTTGTTAAACAAATTTCAGAATTTTTTTCATCATCTTACTGGGATTTATTGAGCATATAATAGGGAATACAAATATGACAATACCTCCTATAGTTTTTCCGTACCTGCGCTTTAAATTTTGAGATTTTCGATAAAACAAATTTTTTGGCCATATTTCGGCGAATATATATATCAAATTTAAAGATATTAGCAAACGAATTGTGAAAAATTAATGGGGGGTTATCTCACAATTTGTCAGGACTCCAGTTCAACTAGAACGAAAAAAAACTTATACACACTATTCCAGCCAAAATGTATCCTTGGACCAACAAATTATATTTTTTTTTAATCGCGTTAGCTTTTAAAAATATGTCAGATATTATATTTTCTAAATCATTCATTTTCAACGGTTATTTCGGCCGAAATGGACAGCAAAAAAAATAGCAAAAGATCTGAAGGTCATCGTTACACTGTTTCAAAAGCCATGGAACAGTATAAGGAAGACTTGAAATATTAAAGAAAACCAGGATCAGGAAGAAAAAAAGTTCTAACAGATATTGGTAAGGCAAAAGAAGTCGAACAACTCTTTCGAAGAGCACCGAAGTTAAATGCTCTGATTCTTATTTGCGAAGAGCCAAAGTTAATACTGAATTGAAGTCATATAAAGTTACAGATCGCAATGTGGTAAAGAACCTAGAAGTAAAAGAACGAGCGAAAAAATTTAGGTCAAATTTATTTGACCTAAAATAATAGCTAATTTTTATTTAAAATATATCCGTATTTACTTGTGTATGAGTTTTTGTCTTCGTAGGATACCGTTAACCTATTCGCAGGTATGGCCAAAAAAAATTATTTTTTTTAACTGCTGTTTCAAATTTTTAAAAATTTTGTTAAACAAATTTCTAAATTTTTTGATCATCACATTGGGATTTATTGAGATCAAAATAGGGAATAAAAATATGAAAAAATTATGTTTATTTTAATTTTTCTCGAAATATGTTAATTTTTTTCCTAAATTTTTTGTTCAAGTGGCCTGAAAAACGTTAATGGTCTGGCGAATTTGTAATAACTTTAACATTTTTGAACCAAATTTTGTCATTTATATCTCATTACAACGATAGTTACGCACATATTTCGATTATTTTGCATTCAATTGCAAAAGTATTTATTTAGTAGCAAAATTTTTAAAATATCTGAAATATTTGTATTGTTTACGAATTTTGGCGATAATACAGTTTTTGGATCATTTTGACCCAAAGGAGATGCAGGGTTAACTTCCAAACAAATTTGTTTAATGTAATATTCATTAATATAAATAAATCTATACATTTCTAGAAAACAATGCAGAAATTTAACGAGTTTCACCTACTTATTCCATATAAATAGTAAAATTTTGCATATATCTGAACTTTGACCTCGATGCGCATCCAGAAATCGTTGACCGATTTGGCTCAAATTTTCAGCACTTACCTTTTAGGCCTAGTGTCACAATATTCCACCCGGCACTCTTCAACATTTTAACAAAAAAATTTTTCCATACAACTGAATGTCACTCTAATATACATACTTTGTTGGGTCTCAGATGAATATTTCTCAATGTTACATATGGAATGACAAACTTATATATACCCTCATTCACTACTTGTGGTGGTGGGTTGTATAAAAATATATGGTTGCTAGATTTATTAATAAGAAAAACGCATTTTATAAAATGTTTAGTTTGTCGACTTTTTGACTTGGAACTTTGACTTGCGATAATGTAATCTGTTTTAATTTTTGTCGACAAAAATGGTCTATTTAGATTTTTTGACTTTTTTCAGCAAAACGTTGATTGTTCGAACAATCGAACTTATAGAACCCTAACCTACACGTAGCTCTTATTGTAGGCGCAGCAACGATAAGTATGCCTATCTCTATTTAATTTGTAATTTTATGAATTAAGTTAATTATTTAATTAGCATTAAATTAATGTTTATACTATAGTTTAAATTCTGTAGCACAACTCATATAAAATTTAATAATAAAAAGTAGATGTTTTACGTTTTTTATTGCACTTTTATTTATAAGTTTATTATTATGTTAATTTTTTCGCAATTTTTTTTCAAATATGAACGGGTATATATATAGGTACATTTACATTTATTTTTTATTGTATCTTGTGAATTTATGACCACATGCGTACAATTTGAATTAAAAATAAAATGTAAATTTTTTATGAATATTTTTTAATCCATTTTTTTTTCATCTGCCACAACGAATGCAATTAAATGCATTCAATTATAAAACGTAAAGTCATGAATTTCATATTCAGTATTAAGTATTATAAATGTATGTGTATAGTATAAAGTGTGAATCAGTAGCGTTTTTCTTAAAGATATTGAGAAGGATATATGCAATTCATTAGACTTAACTAGACAATAAATATATTTGGAATGTTCGTAACCCAAAATAGAGTAGATAGTAGGGTATTCCAATTATTCGATTTTTCTATTGTTCGAATAAAACGAATAAAGTTAACAATTCAAGTATTCATAATGTTAAAAAACATTCGAAAATAAAGTCCATCATTAAATTTTCATCAGAAATATTCTGATCAGATTAACTCCCGTACAATAGTTCAGGAGCAAAACATATAGTTTTCGATTTGGAGCTATGCTTTAAAAAATTTGAACTGGTTGGACATGATCCTGAATTCAAGTACAATATAAATGTATTAAGAACTTTTTTATGTCGTTCATTAATTCATTTTTTAAAATGAGTAACTAATTCTTTAGTAAATGAATTAATCACTTTATCTAAATTATTTATAACAAATAAATACCCTCAAGTTCCATCAGTGTTCCGAATCTTTGCTTAATCCACAGTTTGATATCATAGTCAATGAACGTGGCTAATTTGAAGTCAGGCAGTGCATGATTGACGCATTTGAAAATACGCAAAAAGTTTATTACCATGTTAGACAAAGATGTTCAACAATGCATCGCGATGTTCAAAATAATGTATAAGATTTTTCTTGTAGCAAAACGTTACGTTGCAATATTTGTGTTTATCATTCGATTTATTAAATATTTTGCAACACTTACGTACGCGGTTAATAACATCACTTAAATATATTTTAAGGTCATGGAAATTGTCTATTTCAACGTTATCATTATAAATGTCATCCTCAATATCACTTTCGACGACCGTTTCAAAATCACATTCTCCATCACATTCAACTCTACTTTAATCTAAGTTAATATTTTGATTATTAATTGCGATTCTTCTAATATTTCGCCAGCTAAATAACAAATATTTTATTCCGTACCTTTTATTTTCATTGGTTAAGTCCAAAGTTACAAATTTTGAAAGATTTATATTTAAAATTGTAACTTCTTGCAGTAATATTTATATATTTATAGATGGAGCTATCGGAACACTCATCAACAGTGATCGAATGTCCCTTTGTCTTTAGTTATTTGTCGAATTTCAGAAACAATACAATTTTTGTGAGTCATTATTACTTATTTAAATTTGGATTTATGAAAAATTTTAAGCAATTTAATAAATTTAAATATATATGAACATTTATTCGTTTTATTCGATTATTCTACATAAAATTGTTCGAATTATTCGTTATTCGAAAATGGCCATTTTTAAATTGTTCGAATAATTATTCGTAAGAAATTATTCGATTAATCGAACGATCATTAGTCGAATGAATACGGAACGATCCAGGTCTCACTCGTCCAATGACTTAGCTACAGCTGTATCTGTTCAACATCAACTACTTGTACATCCCATTATTTGCCCACCCTGAACTTTTTTACTACGCTATGTGTATAATACCAATGATATATCAAGGTGTATGCAAACATAAAAATTATCCACCAGTAAATTTTATGCGCGAGTATTTAATATAAACATTCGTACTCGTATGATGACAATAAAAGGGTAAATATGTATGTAAAAAACGAATCCAAGATACATACATATAAACCCACATAATGCAAACAACAGCCAGATTTTAAATTACTGAATTTTATCTTGGTGGTTTTAATTAAGTGCTTTATTTGATTTCAAGTACAGTAGACAAAATAAATATGAACACAGTAGGGCAGAATCAAAATATTTTTTTTTAAATAAATCGATAATATCTTATTGATACTGTGTTTTCAAGTATTCCTTTTGATATCTGATTTGACGATAACAAACTTAAAAGTCAGCACGACAAAAGTTTTTCCTTAAGCATCTTGTATTTTCCTTACTCATTTAACTCCCTCGTATTCTTTTACCCTTAGGTTTGCTGTTAGATGTAGTCGGCCAAAGTAATAAGAATATTTTCTTATAACGGAGCAACTCAGCAACTCGGTGATGGCCGAAACGATTTGAAATGACAAACAAAGACAAAGATTTTAATATAATTTGTAGCTATCATCTCAATGTGGTTACAAATTCAAATCTAGCTGAACACAATTATTTAATGACTTTTATATGGAGTGTTGCCATTTTCAGAGCGTCTTGTCAACAATCCAATAATGTGTGTAATATGTCATGATATTATCTGCAATATATTTAAATAAAATTGCAAATTTTTTACATCTTACATTTTGGTCCATAACTCGGGTTCTACTTGACCCATTTTCAATACCAAACATTACTGATCAACAAAGAATATTTGGAAAAAATTTCATCGCCCAACGCACAGTGGTAAGAGAAATAAATCTGTAACTTCTAAACCCTTAGTCCAATTTGAATAAAATTTCACATGCGCAAAGAGAAAGTGTAGCCGAGTTTAAGTTTTCAATTTGGACCTCATGAGTCTACCACCTCATGAGGTGGACACCTCGGGTATGTTCAATTTCAAAAATGATCCTATTTATTCGTTTGTGTTCCGATTTCAAAAAAATTACACACATATAGAATCTTTTTGCCGAGCACTACATAAAACCTTGTCGTAGCTATCAATTATCTCTTAGAGCATAGGAGATATTCGCATAAGAAAATCAAATGTTCAACATTTTTACCCACCCTACTCCAGTTTTTAGATGACCGCGGTTCCAAATATTTCCCGAATTTCTCAATAAAATTATTTTTTTTAACGGCACACAGTGGTATGAGAATAAAAAAAGATGGAAATAAATCTGTAACTTCTACACCTTTATGCATATTTGAATGAAATTTCACATGCACAAAGAGTCGAGTTTAAGTTTTGAATTTGGACCTCATGAGCCCACCAGGAGCGGGACCAGTGGTTCCCAAAGTAGGACACCTCGTGTATGTTCAATTTTTAAAATGATCCTATTTCTTCGTTTGTGTTAAAAAAAATTACACATACAGAATCTCCTCGTCGAGCACTACATAAAACTTTGCTATCAATTATCTTTTATAGCTTAGGAGATATTCGAATTTGAAAATTTAATTTTCAACATTTTTAACCACTCTACACCATTTTTTTGGCGAGCGCGGTTCCAAATATTCTCCGATTTTATCCATTTTTCTTCTATAGGATTAACAATAGATCTGTATATCAAATAAAGAAGTATTTAAAAATCATGACTGAGTCCAAAGTTACATGCATTTGAATATAAAAAAATTAAAAAAGGCGAAAAAAGTACTTTTATTCTTTTTAAGTTATCTAAAAAATTTCTAAGAGGATGTATAATGAATTTGTACTTTTTGAAAAGCTAACTTTACGCCAAATATTTTAAATGTAAAAAACATTTATAATTTTTGATACCGACGGGATCAGGTCCATTCAAAAAATGCCTATTTTTTATGTAAAATTCAATATTACGGCAAAAATTCTCAAATCGCATACTCGATATCAAAATATAGTAACCTATTTTAGATGACCCAATAAGTTCTTAATTATTTTGTAAAGGGTTCCGATAACCCCGGCCCTGGTATGGATATTGTAGCCAAAAAACGAAAAAAACCCATTTTTGGGATTTTTCAAGATTTTTTTTGGGAATTGCGGGATACTTGATAACAAATTTGTTTTTATTTTTCCATTTTGAATAGAAAAGTCTACATAACTGCGAAATTTTATTACAAAATATTCATAAATAAAAATTTTATTTCAATTTGAAAAATTTGTATCTATGCAAAATTCAATAAAAAAATCGCCTTTTTTAATTTTTTTAAATTCAAATGAAAATAACTTTGGACTCAGCCATGATTTTTTAAACACTTCTTTCTTTATTTGATATAAAGATTTATTGTTAATCCTATAAAAGAAAAATGGATAAAATCGGGGAATATTTGGAACCGCGGTCACCAAAAAACTGGAGTAGGGTGGGTAAAAATGTTGAAAATTAAATTTTCAAATGCAAATATCTCCTAAGCTGTAAGAGATAACTGAGGTTTTATGTAGTGCTCGACGAGGAGATTCTATATGTGTAATTTTTTTTAAATCGTAACACAAACGAAGAAATAGGATCATTTTAAAAATTGAACATACCCGAGGCGTCCTACTTTGGGATCCACTAGTCCCGCTCCTGGTGGGCTCATGAGGTCCAAATTCAAAACTTAAACTCGACTCTTTGTGCATGTGAAATTTCATTCAAATCGGCGTAAGGGTTTAGAAGTTACAGATTTATTTCCCTCTTTTTTTATTCTCATACCACTGTGCGGCAGTTTCAAAACTCCATATTAAAATTTTGTTAAACGAATTTTAGAATTTTTTGATCATCACATTTATGGTTTTAGAAGTTTGCGGTCATTTTAATTTTTGTGCTGTTATTATAAATACTAGACTTCATGTTATATTTTTATTAAGTTTCATCAAAATCGGCCCAAAAATATATGTATAACATTTCGCTTTGACCTTCACAATTTAGGGGTTAACGTTTTCCGATTTTAGGAAAACTCTCAGACTATATTTAAAATTACCTGCACTATTATATTCTGAACAGATCATTCGCCAAAATATGGCCAAAAATTAGTTTTTCTCGAAAATCACAAAATTTAAATCGCAGGCACGGAAAAACTATAAGAGGTATTGTCATACTTTTTTCATATTTTTATTCCCTATTATGTTCTCAATAAATCCCAATGTGATGATCAGCTAATTCTGAAATTTGTTAAACAAAATTTTTAAAAATTTGAAATTGGAGTTTTCAAACTTACGTTAAAAAAATTTAATTTTTTTGGTCATTCCTGCGAATAGGTTAACGGTATCCTATGAGGACAAAAACTCATATACAAGTAAATATTAATATACTTTAAGTAAAAATAAGCTTTGATTTTAATATTTCTCAAAATATGTCAATTTTGTTCCTACATTTCTTGTTCTAGAGGCCTGAGACACGTTAATGACCTGGCGATTTTTTGATAACTTTAACATTTTTTAACCAATTTTTGTCTTTTATGTATTATTATAACGACAATTACGTGCACATTTCGATTATTTTAAATTAAAAATTTACGATTATTTTTAATGTAAAAGTCATTATTTAATGGCAAATTTTTTACAAAAAATTAAAAAAATGCATTTTTTCCCCTTATAAATGCCCTCAAAAATTCAGCGTCGTTGCTCCACCAGTTAACGTTATCCTATCATCCTAATATTTTACACAACGTGTTTCTATAATACATAGAACAATTCTAGAGGGGGGGGGGGTCGGCCTGTACCTACAAATTTTGTTTCGCCCATACAATCTTGGAGCACTCTAATATACATATACATATGTATACTTTTTGGTTCTACGACCAATATTTTTATATGTCACAAACGGAATGATAAACTTAATATAAGGCCTATCTTTTTGGCGGTGGGTATAAAAATGGATCTCGGTTTTTTCAAATGAAACATTCAGAGACAAAAGCCATAGCAAAAATTTTATATAGATGCACTAATTTCGACATATTCGAAAAATAGAACATATTTTTTATACCAAAATGTTCTACGTATAGAAAAACATAAAATTGTTATATGTATATTATTAAAGAAAGTTTTTTTTTAATAAAAAATGGTTAAGTCGGCTTTCCGACAAAAAAACAGCTAAAATCAACTATTTTTTTAATTTTAATTCAATTTAATTTTAATTAAATTCAAAATCGTTTATTTTTGGATTGATAATTGATATTGCTATGAAATCGTTTGTATATTACTGATAATTTAGTTGTCTAAATAACAAACAAAATTCGACTCCATTCGGTCCAAAGAAACGCCCTATATTTTTTAATAGGGATAAATAGCAAACGCATGCATGTTTTTCAAGACTTCGTTGAAATTTATCTTATTTTGTTTAATGATTCCAAATTCGCATTAGGTTTTACTAAATTTATCTTTGGCTGTATTAAATTCTACTACACCGAATACGGTACCTGAAAAGAATAATTCACCTGCTATGTCCAATATCCCTGACGTGACAAATTAAACTCGTAAAGACTATATTCCAATTACTGTGAAAAAGGATGAAACATTGATTCATCCTTTGTAACGACCATACCACATTCGCTTGGAGGAATATAATCGCATTCGAGATAGAATTTTTAATGACCCTTATATTGAACAAAAACAACCCAACAGATCGTCAAAGAGTTACGTGAATTTTATAAGAGAAGAAACAGTTACAGAAAACATATTATATCATCTTTGGAACTCTACTGAATTATTTTGACCATTATATCCGATATTAAGAATCACTGTTCCGGTACATTGCTGACGTTTAAAATTTCCAAATTCAACTACTTCAGAACTTAATTCTCCCCAAATAACGTTGACATTAGCGCCACTATCAAGCAAAGCAAAATAATTTTTATCTCGAATCTTCAATCATTAATGTCTATTATCATTTTCCTTAATAAATTTCTGGTGCCTACGAACTGCACGTCTTAAATGGGAAACTCTAGTAATATCTAAATGTAGAATTTCGTGTCTAACCTCCGATCTCAAATTACGCTGTATGGTCTCGCACAATTCATATTCTGATAAAGGTGTTCGCAGCTTATCACAAAGAACCATAATCGCTTCATAAAACTCATCAAAGGTCTCATTGTGTCTTTGTTTACGTCAAATTTTATTCCGATCGATATTTCAATAAATAATGCAGAGCAATACTGCTTGCTTTCGAAGGTTTTCCGAATAAGAGTAGTTATCCGATGTACCTGTTCGATAGTACTAAACTTCCTTCTGTAACCAAATTGATGGTCAGGCCCTCAAGTGACAATTTTTCAAAAAGTTTTGAAAATATTGACAACTGGCTAATGGGACGGTATGTTGTAACTTGAGTGAAATCTTTTCCCTGTTTTGGTATCATAACTATCTCAGATATTTTCCATGAGGATGGGAAGTATTCAATACGTAGTATTGAGTTAAATATGAACAAAATAATTCTCAGTGATGAGTTGGGCAGATTACTTATCATCATGGTAGTGATTTCCAGTCTTTAGACCTTTGGATTTTTATTGGCGGTGGCACCACGTTATTTATGACATTATTACTAATTGATGAATTTGTATCATTTTGGGGTAAATATACTCTCCAAGCGATTGGCAAATGCTTCGATTTTTTCTGAAGTATTTTTTGCCCATTCTCCGTTCTGAAAGCGTATGGGCGACTCACTTTCTCACTTTTCACAGCTTTCCAGACTATATTTGGTTTTTTAGTAGGGTCTAAGTTTTTAAGATAATTTCTCAGGTTATATTCCTTATTAATATTTAAGGCGACGCCAAGGTGACTGGTTCCGTAGACACTTAAAAGCGTTTGTTAAAATATCTGTAAATATGTCGACAGCCATTTTCCAATGAGATGTTCTGTGGCAAGTGTGCGCTAACATACATTTTAAACAGAAAAGAGAACCAAATAGTTAAAAAACGAGAATATGTATTATTTCATTAGGTAGATAAAATTTGGAATAACCCAGTACACAAAAATTCTTTTGTAGCAACAAAGAGAGAATGTTATTCTTAAAAATATATTAATTTGCTTAAGAAAATAATTCTAACTAAATAGTAGTTATCATAATTGGAAAATGTATGGGACTTTTCCATGTATTCTGCTAAAATAAAATATTAAGCTCTTACATCACATAATCTACAGCTATCATATATAGGAATAAAAAAATAATCTTACACATTTATTTGCACTTTATATGAAATAATGATGCATTTTCTAGCTGTAACTATTTATGGCCTTGTATTAATTTGCAATAAACTAGTTGTTTTTTAATTAAATGTTTAATGGAAACCGCCGATCAGTCTACAAAGATTTGATTTTTCCCTAGAAACGATTATTCATTAAAATTGTTTAAAATGTATTTTCTCATAATCTGTGAACAATTGAGAACTAACAATATGTGTATGTATAGCATGTAATTCGTTTAATTTCTATTGAAATTATTAATTGGTCAAAAGGTTTCGCCTGTCGGCCAAGTTGAAACAAAACTCAAGTAATTGCAAACAATTGAGCTTTTGTTTTAGTTTGCTTGAAAAATGCTCATGATGATGTCCGCTTATAATAAATCTGTGATTTTTTTTTGTATTTTTTGCAACACTAATTCGTCGAATTGAAACTGACAACTGAAAAAGATTAGAAAATGATCTAATCAAATGTAATTATTAAAAAAAAAACTACAACAGATGGACAGACAGACGGACATGAGTACATGACTATTGTCAAGTAGACAAATACTGATATTAATTGCAAATACAACAACAATTGCAGCGACTAATGCTGTTAAAACATGTTCCTATAGTTCAGACCACTAATTTATATAATGGTCAATCAAATCGGCAGAGGAAAGGGAGTGTATAAATTGCAAATTATATTATTTATACAAAATTAGATAGTGCAGTTATTTATTACACTGTGGAAATATTTTTAAATAAAAGTACATCAAAAATGTTACCTGGAACTCAATTATCATTTTGAATTATTGATAATAATATGTTTAGTCATCAAGTGTATGAGATATCAGGGAAAATTAACTTCGTTCGAATTAAATTTAAAAATATTTCCATCGTGATGATACATATATATATAGATGCTCTTTTGATAGATCAAATCAAATTATTGTGAATAATTTCCTAGATACACATCGTAACCGAACAGCTCTTGTTAGATTTAGTCAAACTTGAAATATCCGAACATAGACTTATTTGTTTAGATTTGCACCCATTAACGGCGGATGAGTAGAAATATACTCAAAAATAGAGCTGTTTTAGAAAAATTCTGACTTAATCCAGGTTTCAAAAATTTTACAAATTCAAAAAATTCGGACATGGCTCTGGAAAAAAATCCGTCTTGGGAACTCATAGCTTCAGATTTTTTTTATATCTTTTTCTTTATTGAATCTTTCTTTTTCAGAAATTCACAATAAGTATTAAAATCTTAACCTAAACTAAAACTAAAGTTGTTATTGCCGCTGCAATGTCCAACATGAGTGCTCGTTAAATTTACTATCTAGCCAGATTCATTGTTTACAATTACCTCAGTCGTCTATGACCCTCAAATAACAGCAACACCTTAGCAAGGGGATTTTGATGATCCATTAGTTTTGAAATGTAGTTCACAGTTTGATCTCCTCGCGTATTATGGGGACATTGAGATCCCTATGGAAATTACTACTGCGAATGTACCATGGGGCACCTGTTATTGTCCTTAACAGTGCTGACGGCATTCTTTGCAATTTTTCAACGTTAGATGAGGACGCTGTGCCCCATAGCTTTATACCGTATAGCCATGTCGGTTTTATAATTGTTTTGTACAAAAGCACTTTATATTCCAAGTCTAGAGCCAGTACAATTGAACTGACTTCAATTTTATTTGTGTAACCTTGACTTCAATATGGTGGGACTATGTTAAACGGCGATGATTTAGATGTCCCATATATTACTATACAGAGGAGGTTGAGCTTAAAACACCAAGGGGGTGCCACGCCACAATGTCCCAAAATGGGGCACCTAGGATATATTAAAAATGTACTACTTCCGAATTTTGAAATATACTAATGAAATCAAAAAACAATGCATTTTTGAGAATTAATTCAATTAATTTTTTATTCATTAATTTCGACTGACTCTAACGACCTCTTGTGAAGACTAGGAGAGTCAAATAAAAGCAATTAATAATTTTTTTTGGGATTTTTTGTCTATGAAACAAAGCACCGTGCGATGCACAGTGGCGCCATTTGAGTTTTTTAGTTGTAAAAATCATAAGTTTTGAACCAAATGAGGAAATCAAAAAAAAGCATATGATAATTGATCAGCCTATGAAATGAGTATTTGAAAATGGTTCTACGCCTTTCAAAAAAATTTTAAAAAAATTGGTTAGCAAAATTGAAATTTGTGGAAAAATCAATGTTATGGGAAGTAAAATAAAGTATTTTTTTTTAATTTTTTATATTTGTTTTTAAAGGATTTAAAATTATTTCAGAAAATATTAAAAAAAAAAATTTTTTGTTGGTTTTTCACGGTTATATGTCATTTTTAAAAATTTTACCTCAGGCAGCTGGAGATTTTTGCATTAGGTAAAGGAATATCAAAGAACTTATTTTGAAAATATGGCCAATATAGAAATTGAAAATTTTTTATTTTCCATCCAAGTTGAGAAATATTGAAAAAATGGATAGATAGTTGGTAAATATCGATTTACCTGGACAAATACAAAGCAAACAGTACAATTTTTTGTATTCTTTTCTTAAGAATCTAAAGGTAGGGTCACACATGACAAATATTTGATGAAAAGCCGTAACCACTAAATAAATTACATTTGAATTTCAAAAACTTATTTTACTTAGGATGATTCAAAACAAAATATTTAGTTTTATTTTATTTGATGCTGTTTGATCTTACAAAACACTTGTTAGAGTAAACACGTCAAACAAATTTGTGTTAAAAAGTGGTTACGCTTTTTTGAGCAAATATTTGTATGTCTTTGATTTTCATAAGGATCCAGAATATACTATTTTGGGTCTCAAATGAATACTTCTAGGTGCAACAAAAGGAAAGTCAAAACTTATATGAACCCACATTTAAAACTTTTGATGGTGGAGGGTATAAACGAAATCATTTAAAACTATAATTATTCAGCTAATTTCGGCGAAATTTTTTTCCAAGTGTACTGAAAGGTACCAGAGCGCGAGTGGCTAGAACTTAATGGGGCTACACCAACAATAACAAACAACAACAAACTCTACAAATAATAGTGAATCGACAGAAATCATTACAGACAGCTTGTCGCCGTTATACCGACAAACTACGACTGACTGGCTGGCTGACTGAATGTTTTCAATACAAACAGACAGGCAAAGGTGGGCAAAGATGTCTGAGATGGCAGGAAGGAAGAACTACAAACAAACAACTGCAAATAATAATAATAATAGCAACCAACCATTTATAATTATATTTATTGAAATCATGAAGAGTGAAAAAATACTCTTAAGTATAATTTTAGTTTCTAAAGAAATTCATTAAAAATCACGATAGTTTTAATATTATTATTTTTTTTTGTATTTAATTGTTCTAGAATACATATTTATGTATTTCTTTTTTTTCTGTTTTCTTTCTTCCCCAGTTATTAATCAAATTATAAGTAATTGTTAGTTTTTTCCACTTTTCTTTCACTAAAATTACCATAAATACATAGCCATTCATTCTTATGTACTAAGTCTAATATTTCTGCATTTAGACGTGTTTTTTTTTTTGCTTGTACGAATGAAGCCAAGAATTAAGTGTAACTAGAAATGTGTTTAGCGCAGAAAAGATTGCAGAAAAAGCGAAACAGTACAAGTATTTTCCAGGTCATGCACACGCACTGCTGCAAATCATGAGTCATTATAAATAAAAAACAATAAAATTTACTATACAGTAATTTCATTTAATATTTTTTTTTCATTATAATCGTACAACAGTTTCCATAACAATAGAGACCTTTCGCAGTTTCTAGTTCAAAATTATAAATAAATAATTTAACAGTGGTTTTCTGACTTTCTATTTGTAACAAACAGTTAGTGTTTTTAGCAGAAATTTTATGAAAATCATCATATATGTTTGAAAGAATTTGTAGACATAATTAGCCTACAGTATGAATGTTAATAGATGACACAATCAACCAAAATACACAATTTGTCTATTATTGTCATTAATAAAATATTTGAAGGCTTTTGTATGTACTTCAAAATATTTGGCCTGTTTTTAGCATCAATAGCATTGATATACTTTTCATAGAATTTTATAGTATTTAAAAAATTCAAAACTTTTTGACTTACTAATAAATAGATTTGATTAATTGAACTTTCGACTTTTAAAAATTGTTTAATAGTCAACTTTATTACTTACCTACCCTAATTAATGAAAATGCTTTTCAACGGCTTTAGAAAAAACCGCCCCAATTACCTAACATTTCACTGTAGGTATCCGTGACATTTCTTATTTACGAAATATTTCTATAAATTTAAGAAATATGTATGTATGAATTTATATTTTTGTGAGGAAACATATGGTGGAGTGAACCAACCTTTAAAATCGATGTCTTCTGATCGGGATGAAATTTGCAACAAGGTTAGACCTATCAGGCACAATTTTTCAACAAGATCGGCCAAGAATTCTCTTAGTTAGAGGTTAGTTTGGCCAAACAAGTATTTTTTCTCATCCTTGTAACTTTCTTTCGAAAAAAAATATTTAAAAAAAAAATAAAAAATTCTTAATATTTTTTTTCCGAAATAAAAACTTTTTTGATTTTTTTTTTTAAATAAAGCTTAGATATTTTCCCTGAAGACCTATTTGGTTGCTTAATGGTGCGAGTTCGATATATATCAAAATAAATGTTTTGTAACTCAAAACATACAATTTTTGACTTTTTTTCAAAATTTACACTTTTTTTAATTTTTTGCTCAAAAGAAAGCTTAGGTATTTTCCTTGAAGATCTGTTTAGTAACTCAAGACATACAATATTTGACCTTTATTTTTTTGCAAAATCTAACTTTTTTTCAAAAAGGGACCTTTTTTATTTTTTCCTCAAAAGAAAGCTTAGGTCCAATCCTTGAAGAGCGTTTTAGTCGCTTAGTGGGATGAGAGTGGGATATATATCAAAATAAATGTTTTGTAACTCAAGATATACAATTTTTGATTTTTTTGGCGAATATCGATTTTAAAAGATGGTTCACTTGACATGAAATTCCCCATATGGGCAAGTCCCAGAAACAGTCCACCAAGAAACAAATTTTGAAATTAATCAAAATTTTATATTTTTATTGTAATATTAGGCTAGATATGTATATTATATTTTATATATAAACAAAATTTATTTCAATTAAAAAAAAATTAAAATTCCACAATTAGAAACAAATTTTTTTGGAAATTCAATTCTGTAACGTGCGTCACTATATTGAATTATCGGTGTTTTCCAAGTTAAAAAAAATTATCGCAAAAAAATACAATCAGATGAAAGTTTAAAACAAAAAGAACGTTTAAAAAATGCGAAAAGGGTGAAAATTTTTAGACAAAATCTTAAAAATAATACTTCGTTATCAAAAAAACTAAAGGCTGACACCCGAAAGCGTGTGGAAATTTACAGAAATAAAATAAAGCAACAAGAGCAACCAATACTATCGTTAGACGGTGCATATAAGTGCAAAAATGCCTTATTCAAGGCCTTAAAAAAAGTTGAATTAGCTTTACCAAAAGAAGTTAACAAAAAAAAGAAAATTGTTGAAATGCTTACAGAAATATACTTGAAAGAGGAAGATAAGGCTCTAACAAAATTTACGGTTGACGAAAATATTAAATTGATTCATGAGTTTTACAATAATGATGACATCTCAACGGAAACTGCCGCACAGTGGGGGATCTGAAAAAAAAGTGGAAATAAATAACTCGTAAACTATAAGAGATAATATATGGCTAATGCAATGTTTTTTGTAGATCTCGTCTAGTACATTCCATATATATAAAAATCTTTCAAATCGGATCGCAAACAAAAATTTGGCATCATTTTTAATTTTTGATATACCCGATGGGGCATTGTGGCTCGGCCCCCCCTTGGTTGTTTAAGCCCAAATTCAAAACTTAAACTTATCGATACCTCCTCTATAGCCATGAGAAATTTTATTAAAATCGGGCTATTCGGTTAGAAGTTACAGATTTATTTCCACTTTTTTTTTCAGATCCCCCACAGAAAATCCACACTTATCTCAAAATCAAATAACCTTCCAATATCCAAAAGGTTCATGGTTATTACAGTTAAAGAAGCTTATGAATTGTTTAAAACCACTTTTCCAGAAAAAATAATTTCACGTACTAAATTTCATAACAACCGACCAAGACACGTAAAATGATCTAGTAAACTTCCACATAACATGTGTGTTTGCCAGTATCATGCAAATTTTTCATTTTTATTAGAAGCTTTGTTTCTCATTTTTCCTAACTTCCCATCTAAATTTGCCAACTTTTTAAAAGCAGTGTGTTGTGATGAAGCCAATGAAGTTTGTATGACTAATGAATGCAACAAGTGCATTAAAGATGTAACAGATGGTCTTATCCCTTTAAAAGATGTTAATCAGCTGGAACATCTAACTGAATGGAAGCATTGGAGATTAGTCGATAAGCGCATTCTCCTTAGTAATACGAGGGGACCAATAACTGATTTGATTAATGAATTGGAATCTCAGTTACCTTCCTTCAAACTGCACTGTTATGTAAAAACGAACTCAACAAAAATACTTTCAAGAACGAAAAAAGATTGTACAAAAAGATGAAGCTATTCTTCAAATCGATTTTGCGGAAAACTATAGGCTCGTCACTCAAACTGAAATTCAGTCTGCTCACTTTAGTTACTCCCAAGTAACCATTTTCACTTGCGTTGCCTGGTTGCACAAGATCCTTTGCTATCACGAGCAATCAACTGGCACACAATAAATATGATGTTTATTGCTTCCTGAAGTTAATTGTTATGGAACTTAAACAAAAACATCCTATTTCTAAGTTGTCCATATTTTCTGATGGTTGCGCAAGTCAATTTAAAAACAAATTTATTTTGAGTAGTATACCGTATTTTAAAGCAGAATTTGATGTGATTCACTTTGAATGGAATTGTTAAAGCTCAAAATGTTATTCTCAATAACGCAGACGACATTTTTAAATTAGCAAAAATGAATATAAATGGAATTTATATTTCATATGTTTCCAGTAGTTATATAAATAATACAACTGGTTTTCTTTCCGAGGTATAGGCTAACGTAAAGAGTTAGTCATTTGATGAAAATATGATCGAAATGGCTCTAACGGCGGGTTCAAAAAAACAGAAAATTAATTTGTAAACAAATTTATAATATTGTATTAATCAACAAATTAATTTATAAACATACATCTTTTCTTACAAAACGTCAATAAAAACCATCTTATGCCATTTAGAAATGCACTTAAATCTCACTATTTGAAAAACCGAATTTTTTTAATTTTTTAATATGAAAATGTGTACGAATGAAACGTTCGTCACGCAGGATTTGCCCATATATAAATTAACTAGTAATCGATCACTGCCAAAAATAATACAACAGATATCCCAGCTATATTTTAATTATCTTACAATTAAACAGTTAAGTATCGAAAATCTTTTGGTAACAAACTCTCTTATAAGTAAAAAGATATGAATGTTTTTGCTACAATGTATGTGTTTTGTAATTGTAACAGAATACATGTAAAATTTGCATTCAAAGTACTCGCTTATATTATAAAAAGAGCATATTAATAAATTTTTGATACTTAAAAAAAATCACAACATTTTTTTTTAAAGAAAATATTTCGAAAGGCTATTTTTCAATTGCTGATACAGAAATTCTGAAAATACACCGTTTTTAAAAGTCAGGACATTAATATGTATCTTTCGATGCTATTTCTACAAAAAAACTCGTAAAAAATTTTATTGTCGGAACAATATATTCTTCATCAAGGACAAAAAATAAATTTTTTGAAAAAATGCATTTAGAAGTAAATAAAATATGTGATTCGGATAGATAATTAGTCTACGTGGTATTTGGACATTGGAGAAAACACATTAATTTACTTATAAATCCGCCATTTCTTAATGATTATTTTAAAATTAAAAGGTCAAAACTCAAAAAATTCGAGTCGTTATCTTGTCGAATTCTAAGTCGCTTCTATTGCATTCTATCTATCTTCAAAAAGATGAAAAGTGATTGCGGATTTTTACAGTAGTCTCGAATTTCCTTTCAATGACTATGGTTGCAGCTGTCGAGACCTTCATATTAAAGTTCTTCGATTTAAGTGTATCATGATTCGTATATACAGTGGAGAGCACAAATGAATCTGTACCTTGTGCACATACAAATAAAATATAATAAAGCAAATTAAAAACTTTTGCTTATTATCAGATATAAATCAAATTATAACAAAACAGGAGGACAATATTCTAACCATGACAAACAGTGGCTATTATATGGGGTAATAGCTAAACAGCTTAAAGTAAGTCAATCAGTGATAATTAGAGTCCAAAAAAGGCGTTCCACTGTTCCCTAACTACAAGTCGAAGTCGTGAAAAGCTATTAACGATTGCAGACTCAAATGAAAAGAGACAAGTGTGTAGCTCCAAATGATCTTTATAAGCAAACCTGTTAGTCGGCAGGATCAGCTGGATGGCGAACCAAAGCACACGTGAAGAATGGCTTAGCGAGCAAAATGCAGTGGCCAGCTCAAAGTCCCAACCTCAATCCTATTGAGAGTTAAAAGATCTTTGGCAGCGGGTTCAGCGAGAATGGGTGAGTGTTCCAAATTAAGTTAATCTAAAAAATTGTGGAGAGTATACGAAAACGTGTAGAAAATGTTTTATGTAATAACGGGCTTGCATTGAATCTGACAATCACTATAATCTGATAACATTATTGAATTAAGGTTTTATTGAAATGAACAGATCTCATTTAAATACAGTTTCAGATGTTCTATTTAAGCACTTTCTTATAGACAAATTTATTCGAATTTATGAAGGCTTTTAATTTTAAAATGAATTGTTAGACATTAAACTTTAATGGCCGTATTTATAAACAATTTTTAAATTTAAACAACATTTTAAAATGAAATTTTGTAAGAAAACTTTGCTTTAAAAGATTGTTTAAATTTAAAATTTTTTATGAATACGTGGGTAAATATGTGTAAAAATTCTTAAATTTTGTAGAAAAGAATTCCCATAATTCCCTAAAAATAATAAAAGGCGGCAAATATGCTAATTTTAGTATTTTTGACATTGAGTCCACAATTGGTCGGATGCTAGTGAGAGGCTTAAATATAATTTTCAAAACATCTAAAACTGCTGGGGATTCCTGCAGATTCGACCACTTTTAAAACGCTTTTTACCACTTTTATGGAAAGAATTTTCCAACAATTTTTTATATTGTGCACATCTAGAGAAAAAACCTTTTAAACTATATATGTTTCATCAATATTGGTGGACAATAACATACTTAAAAGTGTACCACAAAAAAACTTGTGGCCTATTTGTATATAAGATGATTTGGATTACATCATAGTATCTAAAACACAGCTCATTTTGAAATTCCAGTTTTGGGTTTTTACATCAGTAAGCCAAAGATCAACACTTCAATAAAAAATTGGTTAAATTTAGCGTTTTAACTTTAAAGCTATCATTGTTGACTTTTCAAAAAGTTATAAAAATACTTTGTTTCTATTATTTTTCCTTAAAAATTGTAAAAAATCGGGCAACACGGTGAAATTTTTAAATTTTAATTTTCACATGTGTTTAACTCTCTAACCATAAGCTTTAAAGAAGCTGAAAAGTGCATTACAAATGCTATTACCAGGAGCTCTACATCATGAATACCGCTAATATATAATTTTATAGTAACAAAGGATCTCCAAATATTTTATAAAACTTTTTTTTTATGTTAGTAAAATTGCATTGTAATGTAATGTATTGTTTTTTTTTTTAATAAAATGACATAATTTTATAAAAAAATTTTCTTTTTTACTTATTATATTTGTAGAATAATTCCCGGGAAATTAAATTTTTCATTCCCGTTTCTCGGGAAATAAAATTATCCGGGAACCCCCAACCCTAGTAGCAACTGCCAGCAACATTCTTCGTGTTTGTAAACATTTCCATCAGTAGAAGCTTCTACTTATCAACAATTTTGATAGCATGCGGTTGTTAACATTGTTTGAAAGTATGGCAAAGCTCCAAAATTCGAATATAGTAGTTGTCCGTTAAGATCATTGTAGAAGATTCACGAAAGATGGCGTTTGTATAAATACTGGCAGAGGTTGCAGTCGTCAATGAGTCCAATTTGAAACAACTGCATTATGAAGTGCGTTTGTATTTCTGCGAATTTATAAACGTGTATAAAAACATAAATAAAGAGTTGTTACAATATTAAACTACTAAACTGTTTTTTATTTGAAATCAAAACTATCCGGTTTATCTCATAATATTAATAGGCAAGTCGACTCCTTTATACCCCTTTTCATTCACATTATACATTCAATTTAGGCAAGAAATATACCATTTTAAAGGGATTTATTCACAGAAGTGCAGAATATATATTTTATTGAAATCGGTTCAGTTTTTTAGGAGTTTAAAGATGTTACTAACACATATGCAAAAACATGTACATGTGAACCTTAAGCTAAAAAGTAAATAAAGCAATGCGTGTTTGTCCAATTTGTTGTTGTAAATAAATAAGAGAAACAATTAAACAGTATTGATTTCGCTCTGTTTTAAGTGAGAGTTGTTATAGAAAACAAAGAAGAAGACTTTAGTAATTGAAAGTCACTTAAAAAACTATGTATATTTTTTTGTTTTCTAACTGCCATATGCATAAACAATTTTTATACCCTACACCACCATAGTGGGGAGGGTATAATGCGTTTGTGCAGATGTTTGTAACGCCCAAAAATATTAGTTTAACACCCACCTTAAAGTATACCGATCGACTTCGAATCACTTTCTGAGTCGATTAAACGATGTCCGTCCGTCCGTCTGGTCGGCTGGCTGTCCATGTAAACCTTGTGCGCAGAGTACAGGTCGCAATTTTGAAGACATTTCGATGAAATATGGTAAATATTATTTTTTCGGCTCAAGGACCAAGCCTATTGAAACTGGCTGAAATCGGTCCATTATTTCACCTAGCCCCCATACAAATGTCCTTCCGAAATTGGACTTTATCGGTCATAAATGTTTAATTTATAAATGTATCTCCAGAAATTGCGCTCCAAATAAGTTTTATACATACAAAATTCATGTCCCCAAATTTTGTTACGATCGGTTCATAATTAGTCATAACTCCCATATAGACCCGCTTCCGATAATCCCTTTAACGTGCATAAATCGCTTAAAAATGTTGGTATACAAACAAAATTCAACATAGTTAACTTTAATATAGACATAAATCGCACAACCTAATTTCATGGTGATCGGTCCATAATTGGTCATAGCCCCCATAAAAGGCCCACTTCCGAAAATCACACAAAAATATAAATTATTGAAATTTTAAAAAGAAAAATGATTTTGCTCTTTTACTTAGTGTAGGGTATTATATGGTCGGGCTTGACCGACCATACTTTCTTACTTGTTAAATTTATCAAAGGTTTATAAAACAAAATTTCCATTCAAAATTTGTTTTATAAACCTTTGACAAATTTAAAAACTGTTTATGCATATGGTGGTAAATATGTAATTGTACATAAGTAAATAGTAATTTTATAAATGTGCAGAACTATAATTGTGACGGTTTTCAAACTTCATACGAATCAATTTCTTATCACGGCATGAAGTTTAATAAAAAATGGGAAGGGTCGGAACAAATGGTGGGTCACCTCCCATACAAATTAAATAGTTATTTCTAAATATTTTGTGAACTATAATTGCAAGATTCTTCAAACTTAGTCTAAATGGCTCATTTATAATTATGCATAGTATCGCAGAAATTGTTCGGGATTGGAATAGTGGGCGTGGCCCTATTCAAAGTAAATAATTAATTTCGAATATCTGTAGAATTATAATTGTAAAAGTGTTTAAACTTTTTACGAATTAATTTCTTATTACTGTGCGGAGTTTTGCTGAATATAGACGGAATTAGATTAGAGGGCCTAGCACCTCCCATACAGAGTAAATATTGATTTCGAATATCTGGGGAAACAAAATGGGAGGGGTCGGAAAAGGAGGTGAGTCACCTTCCATACAAAGTAATAACTGCAAGGTTATTCAAACTTTGTCCGCATAGCTCTCGTACCATTTTACAGAGATTGTCTGAAAATGGTTGGGATTAATTTTGAATATCTCGAGAACTATTATTCTTAAAATATTTAAACTCTGTATCAATCAATTTATTACCATTCTACGGAGGTTAGCTAGAAACGAATTTATTCCTGATCCCTGTACGAAGTTTAGCTAAGCGTGATCGGCGTAGTAGGAATGACCCCTCCCTTATAAAGCAAAGTTAAAGTAAAGCTTGATATGAGTTATTTTTTTACACATAAGATTTAAAAATGGGTGGGATCAGAACAGTGTAGTGGTATCTCCCATACCAAATTAGTTACTTATATTGTGTTATTTTCGTACCATTATACGTAGTTAGGTTGTATCAGAAATCATTCATATTTTTTTAATTTCACTAGGGTAGGGATAGCGAAGTGCACCGGGTTATGCTAGTTTAAAGCAAATAAGCAAACGCTTTAAAAAGGTAAAAACGTAACAATATTTTAAACTCGTGTTAATAAAGTCTCGCTTCCATATGAATAAATACAATTTTTTTGTAACATTAAATCAATGTAATATATGTATGATGAAATCAAATTTTAAAACTTTTGATTTATAATTATACTAATTTGTATACATATTCGTAAGTTTTTATTATCTCAAAAAATATTTATTTCTTACAACTCTGTACTTTTCCTTACCTTTGTTTTCATATGTCTAGTTATAGAAAACATTAAGGCATTAAACACAATTGGCTAATGAGCTCATTTTTTATTATAATAATTTCCATTGAATCTGTACATAAAACTTAGTGAAGGTCCCATTAAATAACAAAATATTTTCATTATTATTGATTTTGAATACTTTACTTATACGAGCAATGCGAATGAGGTACCACACCCAAAATAGTTGAATTCATTCATAGAACTTATGTACATGAAGTACATACTTGGAAATATTTATATGGATGTAAATAAATGAAGGATTTATGTGGACATCATCATCCGATAGGTGTGTACGAGCATATTTGAAGGTAATTTTTTATTTTTATGTTTACTTTTTTTTTTTTTTTGCAACAACATTTTTATTTGAATAGTTTTCATGTTAGAAACTAATATTTAAACTTTTCAACGCTATGTCTATGTCCCAGCAAACAATTAATTTCATTTATAGTAGTGACAATAATTTATAAGGTCAGTATTTTTGACAGCTTTTGCAATTTTGGAAAAAATATTTAATCAATGTGAGTAATATTGTATCGCATTGCAGCATAATTATAATTATATATTTTGAATATCGCTTGTTATGCAGATAAAAAAGTACTATTGGAAAATTAAGTTTGTACAAAATCCTTTCTAATCAACCATAATTTGTTTGTTGGTTTATGCTGTCTAGATCTATTTAATGTTTTATTTTTTAATGTATTTTTTTACTTTTTTTAATATTTTGTTTTCATTTGAACACGATAAACATAAACATTGTTGCTGTAGATTTCGATGATACAAGTATTGTGTGAAAATTTTCCATGTCATAAACATATAAAAATATTTATATAAAACATATTAAATGACTTGACAACTAAAGCGTACCCAAATGTATTGTATATCAGGAATTTATGAATGTACTGGCAAAAATGTAATTACACTTAAAAAATAAGCAAAATTTTTAAATTGAATTTTTTTATTACAATATATATTATATATATTAAAGTAATTGAAAACTTATACGATTTTTAATATAATTAAGAACAACTGCAGTTGAAAATAAGTTAAAAACGTCTTAGATACTTAGTACTTAATATTATCTCTCTTTATGGTCAATACCAAAAATTGACTACTAATATATTCAGAGTTATATTTTTCAGTACAGTAAGATTATAATAAACTGTCAGAAAGTGACACACTTGGGTTCTTCAACATCTGTCTCTTTGTGACACCTGGAATGAAAAGGACGTCGTTTGAAGTCCTGAATCAATACCCTCTTTAACCGTAATGAGTATTTAACCAAACGATTCAGTATCATGACGTCTGACATCCATTTCCGACAGATCTTTTAAGTCGTGCAGAAAGAGGCGTCCCGAATCTAATATCCACTAGTGATGGACCGTCTCCTCCTCTTCCTCATTATGACAACTTCTAAGTCGTGAACAAGTAAATTATGTCTTCCTCCATTTTTTTCGATATTGTAATCAAGCATTTCACAGATACTGCCAGCGACACATAATCCGCTTATGCAATAGTCCTAAACATATAAAATCAAGTTTCGCATCTTGTGGAGTCCCACTATTTACTATTTTATATTGGCGGATTTCGACCAAATTCAGCTTTTGGACAAAAAATTATTTCTTAAAAATACATCTCGTGCATTTTCTGAGATTTAATTTCAGATTGTTTTTTCAGAGATTTTCATATTTAAACACCTATTTTTAACTTAATTCCGACCGCACCGAAATAACTTAATTTCGTGCCGAATTATAAACGAATTGAATTAATTTCTCTCAGCTTATAATCTTCAGCATAGATAAATACACATAGATCGGAAACAGTCCTGTCAAAGACCTCAGTTATCAAAAACCTATTTACTCAGAATGTATTATTAATCCCTTGTGGACCAAGGCTATAAATCGTTGGAAAAATTTTATTTTTTTACTTATACTTATAAGTAAAGTCGGTCTACAAAGGGTTAAATAAATCTATGTGAAAACAAAAACAAACTCGTCCTAGCATTTCTAAGAGACTGTTCTAAACTAGTGATTTTACCTATAACTAGTTTTATAACTAATTGCGCGACTAGTTATTTTAACACATGCATGCCTACAATGTTCGATAGCTGATCCAAAGTAGTCAAAGCATTGAATTCACATGCCGGTTACATATAGTCAGTTATCTAGCTACATACAGAGTCTACTTGATCAGCTACAAAACCAGTTATTTTAACATATACGCCTACTAATTGACCTCAAATAGTCGGTTAAACAGACATCTCATAGACAGTCCAAACTTTAAACAAACCTTCCTCCAACAACTCTTCCATATATTACTTCTGATGAGTAAACTACATTACAAAATAAACATTTAAAGTAACTTCACTCTAGGGTACTTAGAGACACTAAAGGGACAATTGACTTCTAAAGCTATGTTAACCTTCGCTTTCATAGTATCTACCGAGGTAGATATTTGGATATTCAGTTGTTAATAACTTACACAGTTTTTATCAACTTTGAAATTGCTTTCAGCTCAGTTATCAAAATTTGCCGAATTTTTAGAAAACAAACAAATAAAAATATTAAAATAAGATTATAGAAGTTTTTTTATATTTTTGTGCATACGGGTTTATGAATATATACCGTGGTAGATACATACATTCAAATTTATAATAATTTATATTGGTTTTGTTACTTAACTACCTTTACTTTATACTATCATCAAAAATTATTCAAAAGCTTATCTTAAATACATTCAATTGCTGTCTTGTTAAAAAACACCTCGAGATTTATTTGTGCGATGCAAAGATTTGTACCCAAGGAGTTCAAGAGTAATCTACGTCCAGAGTAATATATTTCCGTACTTTGTGTGTTATTTTTGTCATATACTTTAAGCTGCTATGGCTGAAGAATCCAATGAATTGAAAAAAAATCGCCACAGGCCAACGTATTGTTGCTCTTTTGGTTGGATATTGAGACTCATGTTTTTCCCGTATCAACGCCCCCTTTAGTTTTATTGTAAAATTGGATGACTTCAGACTTCTGTTTTTTACCCGAAATTTACGAATCGCGATGCATAGATGGCTGTAAAATTACTTCTTATAATATGTATTAGATATTTTGATACAAAAAATTAGTATATAAATAAAAATTCTAACACAAATTGAATGTATAAACTTTATACTATAAAGTCATTATCTACCCAGGTAGATACCATGAGTTCACGTAAAAAACTGTCTTCATGAAAGCGAAGGTTAAATGGGATTTCGGTATACTTAAGCTAAAATAAAATAAACTGTATGAAAATTATATTAACACAATTTGTATAAAACCATTGAGTACGAATTACCCAGAAATAAACGTTTAAAGTGACTACACTTTAGATTACTTAGATTCACTTAAACGACAATGTTAGATTACCTGGGATGTATAAAGTAACCAATTGGAATCTCTCTGCACTACATAGAGCCATATGATCAGTGACAATTACTGTCTATAAGGGATACATTGACCACTTGCTTAACTGCTGAGGTATGTGTAATTATTTTAGTAATATTTTTGTTTCAGTTTTTTTCCAGTTTCCGCTCTATGTGCATTTCTCAATGTTCTTTAGTAACAATGTTTGTTTAATAAATAACTCCAATGAATATTTAAATTACACTCTGCTACAAAATAACACTTTTTGTCTGAACTTGAAAAGCGACCTAATGGGGGTTGTAGGCCTAGGTGAGGACAAACTAAAACCGTTTTCAAAGATTTTAAATATTGAGTTATTTTGAAAAAAAAAAACAGTTTTAGGGTAGGTCGTAGTAACTTTGTACCTCTAACTCACACATTTTCAGACCGATTTCAAAATGTTGAACAAACAGTTAACCCGTTAAAATATTTAAAATAGGGCAAAAACTGATTAAGTTACACGTCGATAAGTTGAGGAACATTACTGAAAACGGTTTTTTAGAATAACGTCTGAATTTGAGGGTTTTTCTGAAATTTTTAGACACAATTTCTAATGTACTCGGCAAGACCTATAACCCTCGTTGGGCCTTTTCCAAGTTTTTTTTTCCATCGTAGCACCGTGTTATTAATTTATTCACAAATTGGCAGAATTTAGCTTGAAATGCAATGATTTTGTTTTAAATTTTTTATTTTGTTGAAAAATATGCACTATGACAGAGAAATTAGCTTATTAATTTAATTTGAAAGTAATGAAAAAGTATGGAAAATTACTTAGTTTCTAGTTGATTTCGGTCGAAATCACAAAATTATTTAATTTGGCTGGATCTGAATGGGCTATACAAATATTTCTAATTTGAAAGTAAAATCCTTATATACCAATCTTCTGATATCTCAAACCAAGTATTTATATAATATTCTTATAGTGACATATAAATAACTGACTTTCGAAAGGTGTCCTTTTGTGGATAATATGAGCAGTTATAAACAGATCATCATAAAATTCTTCAGCGTGATTTCTGTATACATCAAACTAATTTATGCTGAGATATTTATCCACTATAGTCGATCGATCATCTTAAAATTTTATAGTATAATTTTAACCTAAAAATTACGAACTATAGTCTAATAATAAACATAATATACATACATAGAAGGCGGACAGACTTGGCCAAATTTATCTGGAAATGTTTCAGAGTCGAACGCTAAACTCTCAAATATGGCCAACATTGAATATTATAAATGGGGGAATCAAATACTCTGCTATTAAGTCATATTGTCCTAATATATTATGATAGCTTAACCTTCGCATTACCAATACCCACCCTGCTGACCATTACGGATTTAGTAGTTTAATATTTTTTTATTTTTTTATTTATAATTGGTCATAGCCCCCATATAAGGCACACTTCCGAACATCACTCAAAAATATAAATTATTGAAATTTTAAAAGAAAAATGTTTTTGCTCTTTTACTTAGTGTAGGGTATTATATGGTCGGGCTTGACCCAGATTACTTAGAGGCAATTATGTGTCAATTGTCTTCGCGATAGATTACTTGGGATGTATAAAGTAACAATTGTCTTCTCTTTGCACTGCAAATTGCACACACGTGTCAAATGACCAAAATATATAAATTGGAATCAGCCAAGTGATAAGATATTTGTGACAATTACTGTCTTTAACCTTCGCTTTACCAATACCCACCCGGGTGACCACATCGTTTTTATTGGTTTAATATTTTTTTTTAATTTTGTTTCGATTTAAATGAAATTTATACTCACTGATCAAATTTTAGAGTTCTATAGAATTTAATAGAAAGATTTTAAACTTTTTATAAGGTTTTTTCAATTTTTTAAAATTTCGTTCGTCGCATATATTTATAGAAGTGTAGTGTCACCCGGGTGGGTATTGGTAAACTATGTACATAAAAAACCTTTGGTAAAGCGAAGGTTAAGGGATACATTGACTACTTAACTTCTGGGTATTAGGCCATTATGACAATATGACCTAATAGCAGACTGTTTGAATCCGTCAAATATGTAAATTATTCTAAAACCCTACGTTTTCTTATAGTGTATTTTAAATTGGACAAAAATGTATGCAATTTTAGCTGTACATCAATATTTAGTATCATGTTTAACTTTAGTGTTTTCGTGTATTTCAAAAAACAACGAAATAAAACAATTTAATTTATAAGCATAAACAACTTATAATGTAGAAAACATTTTAAATAAATTGTTATACATTTTAACCCTTTAAAAATACAAGTGTGTTTATACTAAATAATTCTTTATGAATATTAAAAAAGTGCGGAAATTAGAAATTCCATTGTGATCCGAAGTTTAAACATGTAAGTGTTCCTAATTCCGACTAAGTTAATTCTGCACAGAAAAAATTATATTTCAATTCAAACATTTATCCAATATTAACATTTATATCATTATAATTTTATTATTATAAAATATTCGGACCAATTTTCGTATTTTTAGTTCCATTAGTTTCGGTTATATCATGTTATTAACAGCGGAAGTTCGCTGAGGTGGGTCAACGTATTTCCACATATCTTTGTCCATATATGTTTTAGCGATTTTTCCAAAAAAATTTCAGAAACTAGAAACATTAATAATAAATTTCATACCCTTAGAGGTCCTTTTATTTTGGCTCTATCGCACTTAAAATTCAGTTGATGAAAAAATTCAAGTATTTGTCTTAAATTGGTGGCCACCACTGTATATTATTTTTTGAAGACCACATAACTACAAAAATGTTAATTCAATAACAGCTAATATTACATACATGGATTCGCTCGTTGCTAGATTCCTAGTCTGGAATTTTCGGATTATATGTCTCCCATTAGAGTGCTCCAAGATTGTATGGACGAAAAAAACTTTCTAGGTACAGGCCCCCCCCCCCCTCTAGAATTGTTCTATGTATTGTAGAAACACGTTGTGTAAAATATTAGGATGATAGGATAACGTTAACTGGTGGCGCAACGACGCTGAAGTTTTGAGGTGCATTTACAAGGGGAAAATATGCAATTTTTTCAGTTTTTGTAAAAATTTTGCCATTAAATAATTACTTTTGCAATTTAATTTAAAATAATCGATATGTGTACGTAATTGTCGTTCTAATAAGATATAAAACACAAAAATTGGTTAAAAAATGTTAAAGTTATTGAAAAATCGCCAGGCCATTAATGTGTCTCAGGCCACTAGAACAAGAAATTTATGAACAAAATTAACATATTTTGAGAAATATTAAAATAAAAGCTTATTTTTACTTAAAATATATCCATATTTACTTGTATATGAGTTTTTGTCCTCGTAGGATACCGTTAACCTATTCGCAGGTATGACCAAAAAAATTTAATTTTTTTAACGGCAGTTTCAAAACTCCAATTTCAAATTTTTAAAAATTTTGTTAAACAAATTTCAAAATTTTTTGATCATCACATGGGGATTTATTGACAACATTATAGGGAATAAAAATGTGAAAAAAGTATGTCAATACCTCCTATAGTTTTTCCGTACCTGCGATATAAATTTTGCGATTTTCGAGAAAAGCTAATTTTTTGGCCATATTTTGGGGAATGAGCAGAATTTCCTTACTGTAATTATTTTTAGTAAAAGCTATTCAGAATAATATAGTCCAGGTAATTTTAAATATAGTCTGAAAGTCTTACTAAAATCGGAAAACTTTAACCCTTAAATCGTGAAGGTCAAAGTCATTTTTTTCAATATTTGGAATTTCTCATGGAAAGATAGCGAAATGTTATATATTTTTGGGCCGATTTTGATGAAACTTAAGAAAAATATAAAATGAAGTCTAGTATTCACAATAACAGTACAAAAATGGAAATTAACCCTTAAGAGTACTTGGGGTCAAAATGAATGTGTTTTCGTGATTTTAAAAGTTGAGGGTCATTTGGACCCCAAGTGCTATTAAGGGTTAATTTCCATTTTTGTACTGTTATTGTGAATACTAGACTTCATTTTATATTTTTCTTAAGTTTCATCAAAATCGGCCCAAAAATATATAACATTTCGCTATCTTTCCATGAGAAATTCCAAATATTGAAAAAAATGACTTTGACCTTCACGATTTAAGGGTTAAAGTTTTCCGATTTTAGTAAAACTTTCAGACTATATTTAAAATTACCTGGACTATATTATTCTGAATAGCTTTTAATTAAAAATCATTAGAGTAAGGAAATTCTGGTCATTCCCCAAAATATGGCCAAAAAATTAGTTTTTCTCGAAAATCGCAAAATTTATATCGCAGGTACGGAAAAACTATAGGAGGTATTGACATACTTTTTTCACATTTTTATTCCCTATAATGTTGTCAATAAATCCCCATGTGATGATCAAAAAATTCTGAAATTTGTTTAACAAAATTTTTAAAAATTTGAAATTGGAGTTTTGAAACTGCCGTTAAAAAAATTAAATTTTTTGGTCATACCTGCGAACAGGTTAACGGTATCCTACGAGGACAAAAACTCATATACAAGTAAATATGGATATATTTTAAGTAAAAATAAGCTTTTATTTTAATATTTCTCAAAATATGTTAATTCTGTTCATAAATTTCTTGTTCCAGTGGCCTGAGACACGTTAATGGCCTGGCGATTTTTTAATAACTTTAACATTTTTTCACCAATTTTTGTCTTTTATATCTTATTAGAACGACAATTACGTACACATTTCGATTCTTTTAAATTAAATTGTAAAAGTCATTATTTAATGGCAAAATTTTTACAAAAACAAAAAATTGCATATTTTCCCCTTGTAAATGCACCTCAAAACTTCAGCGTCGTTGCGCCACCAGTTAACGTTATCCTATCATCCTAATATTTTACACAATGTGTTTCTACAATACATAGAACAATTCTAGAGGGGGGGACGGTCAAAATTCGCAATTTTATTTTTTTGGAGCACTCTAGTCTCCCATAGACTGCCTGTTACTGTAAGTTGTTAATAAGATTTTGGTTTTATAACATCTTTATGAGTATTTAATACAACACTTATGAAAAATAGATTAGATACATGATCCAATAGCAGATATCCAAAAGAGCTGGAAAATGTCATGCATATTTGTCAGTTGCACACAAAAACATATATTTATTTTCTTTCACTATTTTTCATTGTTTTGACAACTTTATAGTAAGAATCATGATATAAAACAATTACAAGGTTATTTTCAGTTAAAATTTGTTGACAAGAAAAGGGATTTTCGAAGTTTATTTTATTTGTAAATATTCAGATAAGCGTTGCCACATTTAGAGAAAGATTACAATACTCCGAGAAATTGTCAATGAAATAGGGTTGACATAAAGAGAAAATTAAACTACCTTGTAGTTTTTAATTTTTAACCCTCCGTTACTTGCAACTGAACTAGTTGATACAGGCAAAATTTTTGTTATTGTAAATTTTTTTAAACACCCTAAGTTTTAAGCTATTTTTTGATAAAAATATATTTATACTGCTATTTTATTTGTATTATTCTTTTAAATACGTGAAAGTGATTTATGTTTGTATATATGAATGAAAGTTATTTATGTAGAATTTTGTGTGTATACCAACATTTTTAAGAGATTTATGCATTTTAAAGTGATTTTCGGAAGCGGGTCTATATGGGAGCTATGACTAATTATGGACCGATCGTAACAAAATTTGGTGACATGAATTTTGTATATATAAAACTTGTTTGGAGCGGAACTTGTGGAGATATATATATAAATCAAACATTTAAGACCGATTAAGTCCTATTTCGGAAGGACATTTGTATGGGGGCTAGGTGAAATAATGAACCGATTTCAGCCAGTTCCAAAAGGCTTCGTCCGTGGGCCGAAAAAATAATATGTACCAAATTTGATCGAAATATCTTCAAAATTGCGACCTGTACTCTGCGCACAAAGCCAGCCGACCAGCCAGCCAGACGGATGGACATCCTTTAATCGACTCAGAAAGTGATTCTAAGTCGATCGGTATACTTTAAGGTGGGTGTTAGACTAATATTTTTGGGCGTTACAAAGATCTGCACAAACGCATTATACCCTCCCCTCTATGGTGGTGTAGGGTATAAAAAACATTTTTAGATCGGTGTAAACTATTTCTGCCATTTTATGGATTTACAAGAAATCAAAAAATAATATCTTCTGAAAAATTTGTATTTTGTCACATACGATAATTTGACGCCAAGGGCTCCATATGAATGCATTTTTCCTATTATTTGCAAATATTAATTGCACAACCGTATTGCAGTTTTGTTATCAACTTATTTTTATTAATCATTTCAAAATAAATATCGGCACTTAAATAAAACCCTTTATGGAAAAATTTCCATAGATTATTTAATTTATCAAGCTCTATAATTAAGTAGTTACAGATAATTGCAAAACGGCAGAAAAAAAGTATTAAATAAATGCAATAAATAATGCATTCAAACATTTATTTAATTTATACTCGAAAAATATATACAACAAGTATGAATAATGTGTGTTCAAATCAGATCATTGGCTACAAAATAATAGGTATACAAATGCCAACATTCACAGATACATATACGCACAGTGGAGTGGATTACAAAAAAGTGATAATAAGATATACATATATGGGGGATTTCACGTCAAGTGAACCAACTTTTAAAATCGATGTCTTCCGATCGGGATGAAATTTACACCAAGGTTAGACCTATTGGATAGCAATTCAGACACAAGATCCGTCCAGAACTCTCTGAGTTATAGGGGGTCAAAATTTCACCTTTTTTCCAAACATGTGATTTTTCTCATCCATGTAACTTATTACCTATTGTTCTTAGCAAAATGTGTTCCAAATAGTTTAGATGCGAGTGGAATATCTATCAAAATAAATATTTTGTAAGTCAAGACATACAATTTTTGTGTTAGAACTAACTCAGAGAGTTCTGGACCGATCTTGTTGTGTCTGAATTACTATCCAATAGGTCTAACCTTGGTGTAAATTTCATCCCGATCGGAAGACATCGATTTTAAAAGTTGGTTCACTTGACGTGAAATCCCCCATATGTATATCTGCATTTACTTGTATAGGATGGATTTTTTAATGGAAGTTTCAAAGCTCCATTTTACATTTATCTTAAATTTTGTGATTTATTGAGGATATATGAGGAAATAAATATATAAGACAATTATGATACTATCTCCCATAGTGTTTACGTACCTGCAATTTAATTTTTTCGCATTTCGATTAAAACTTATTTATTTTTCCATATTTTAGCGAATAAGCCCAATTTTTTTACTGTTATGAATTTTAAATAAAACCTATTTCATATTATTTTAAATATACCCCAAAACTTAGCATAGTCAACCCATAAATCGTGAAAGTCATAAGTAATGTTTGGCAATATTTGGGATTTCTAATAGAAATATTGCGAAATATTCATTCGTACATTATTTTGCAATCGGACCAGTAGTTTAGAAAATACAGATTTATTACCACTTTTTCCGATCGATCACACTGTGATACGTACAATGTACGTATACATACAAACATACAAGTTGTACATATTGACTATAATTCATGAATAAAATTAATCCATATTCAGTGATAAAATAAACCATTATTTATTAAAATCTATTAAATTATACGCCATCAGGATTTTATGGCAATTATTTAAACCGTTCAAATATTTACACAGAAAATTTACAAAATTAACTCATGCGATTGTTTACACAATACGATGGCTAAATGTGAATTTTGTTATGAGAATGATGTCTAGATTTTGATGATAATTATTTATTGAAAGGTGGATACGATGAAGTATATTATTATTTAAAGATCTCTCTCGTGGAATGCACTGTAGTGGTCTGCATTGTTAAATGTACGATAATTAAGTCACCATTAAATATTGATGAGTTAATTGTAAAAATTAAAGCTTAAAAATATTGAATAATTGTTAGCATAAGAAACCACTTAGAGAGCTTACAATTTGAATGGAAATTATTAAATATTAAATACACATTTTGTTGTAGTTTAAATAAAGACACTCATTAGAAATATTGTTTTACTGTATGATTAGAAATATTGAAAACTTGAGTAAAATCGGATCTCCTTACCCGTGCCGCATAGGCTCTGAAGTTCGTCGGAATCGTAGTCTATAGTGAATTCTGTTTGTAAAAAGGTATAAAAGTCAAAACTGGGATAGACTTTCGAGGCTCGCAGTTTATATAACGAGTAAAATTTTGTTACCCAAAATGGTGGACAGTGGGGGAAATGAAAAAAGCAGGGACCGTAGCGGTTATCAGTGATATCAAAAAAGTTATTTTATAACAATTATTTTGTGACTTTAAAAATAAAAGTTTGCAAGAAACTCTTAAAAAAGAGTTTTAAATAGCCGTCAAAAACAAAAAAAATTATTTGAGGAGTTTTATTTTTCCCGTCAGAAAAAAACTCATTTTAGAAGTTTTATTTTTCTCGTCGGAAAATAAAACTCATTTGAGGAGTTTTATTTTTGCCGTCAGGAAATAAAACTCACTGCATGTACAGCACCCTGCATTGCAATTGAATAAATTTTCATTTAAATAAAAACAAGTGGGATTTTAATTTGCTATTGTTTGATTCCTATTATTAAATTGTTGTAGTAAACGAAAAGAGTTTTATTTTCGGACGGGAAAAATAAAACTGCTCAAATAATTTTTAATTTAATACTGAAAAAATAAAACTCCTCAAAATGAGTTTTTAGTCTGACGAGCAAAATAAAACTCCTCAAATGAGTTTTTTTTTATCAAGTAAATAGTCTTCATAAAACAACATTTCATATGGTTTATGAATTAACATAATCCGAACACTGCTTCTCTCATTCGAATTTTGTCACTTGTCAAAACCCGAAATTAGCGAATAAAATGGCAAGTTTTTTAAAATAGTAATGCCTGCATATGGTTTGATTGATGAGCTTTTCCTATCTTCCTGCAATATATGGATTCCGAGCCAAAAGAACCGCTAATCTTTTGAGGCCAACAACGAATCAAGCCAATTTAGGAAACTCTGTTCTGAAGTGAAGCATATCCCAGAGAGAGCGTTTTGCATTGATCGAAACAAATAGTAGTCGAACGGGGCAAGGTCTGCACTATAAAATGGGTGAGGCAAAATTTCCCAACCACTTAATTCTAAATAAATTTTAACAGGTATTGCGGAATTTTAAGGTTTCATGTCTGGGAGCATATTCTGGGCGTTTTTCGACAAATGTTCGCTTCAAACAAATCAGGTACAGGTTCCATGTGATGGTCTGGCCAGATTTCAGTAGCTCATAACAGATTGAACCCTTTTGATCCCACCAAGTACAGTGCATTACCTGGCTTGGCCGAATCGACGCTTCTGGTTATTTTAATGGATCTTTAATAATCGCAAGTAATGATTCAGTGCAAAAATTATTTTCTTTTATAGCATTCAAACATCATTTGCAAAATCGTCTTTCAAGGTCTCTCGGCTTCAACTCGTATGCCGCTCACAGGTTTTGAAATGGCTCTTGTTGAGTTTCACAACAATCTTCATGGCGTAACACCTTAAATTTTTGGTTTTCAAAGGTGTGCTTCAGATTCACTTTTTTCAAATTAAAGAAGTAAAGCAAAACTTACCTCATTGACGCTTTTTCGAAGCAAAAATAAACATTGTTGTTTAAACTATAATGTTCAATAACTAATGTTCAAATAGATAACTGACACAACAACTAAATTACACTTTCAAACAAATTGAGACTTTTTGATTGGAACAGAATAGTGACTCTATAATTCTGAAAGAGATGTTGATTAGATAATTTTTGTAGAATAAACTTTTAGATAATTTACACATGTATATACATATATTTTTTGTAGGTCTTCTCTAGGACTATTTATATTTTAAATATCAGTTCATTGGGATCATAAATAAATTTTTTGTGATTTTTTTAAAAAATATGAGACCCAAGGTGGCGTTTAATTTTGCTAATTAAGCGTAATGAGCTTTATTTACAACTTTGGTATCTTTGGTGACCCCCACTAAAATTTTTCGGCAAACATTTTCGTGTAATAGTTGAATCCTTAAATTCCTTTTTGAAATGACTTTTTTTGATTTTCTCAAAAAAAGGCTCGAATTGACCCCTAAAGAGAGGATCTAGAGGGTTATGATCTTCCACAAAAATGATCCCCATAAAATTCCATAATATAACTCTGACCATAAGAATTCTCTCAGATATTAACTTACAACATTTTTTTCAGTTAGTATACTGCTCACTTCGATCAAAAAATGAAAAAATTCAGACCAGCTGGACTATAAATTTGTTCTACAAAAATTATCCACTTAACATTCCCTTTCAGAATTATAGGGTCGTCCCAAAATGCTGTTGGACAGTGTTATTAAACGGAACATTTGTTTGGTAAAATATAGTTTAATTCATAAATTACTAGTAATGTTTTTGTATGTATTTTGAAATATTTTTTGTAAAAACTTTAATTTTTATTGCAAATATATTCAATTGCATAATTGCAAAACAAAGTCTAGAAACATATTTAATATGCAGAATACTACACCCTTATTAATATTAATATATGTAAATTAAGACGAACTTGTTTTAATTAAAACATAAATATGGATTACCAATTATCCAGAATGATTGAATATGATGCATTTTTATATTTTACATATTTTACATTTGAGAATTTATCGAATGTCTGAATGGAACAAAAACAATACAAATATAATTCATTGCAAACTCAGCTAGTCAGACAGTATGTATAAGTATATTATCTATTCGAATGTACAATCAACCATTCATTCATATTTTGAAGAATTGATTTCATTATTATCAACATTATTATTTAAATGTCTGACTGGATAAATATGTATGAATGAATGAAGGTCTCGACATTAAATTTATCAAAGGGACTCAAGCATCAGTATCATACATATATACACCGCCTTAGAAATGTTTAAACACCACAAATTATTTTATTTAAGATTTAATAGTTTCGGGTTGTTGGAGATGGGACTGAATAATAGAATCGGTTCTGTGAAAAAATTTAAGTCGGACTATAATGATTTCTTAAAAAAATCAAGAAATTCACTTATGTTTGTGTGTATGTATTAGGCTTCGTTTAAAAATTTGGATTCTGTGATATCATACTTTTTTTATGCAAGACATCATATGAGGAGTTCGGACATATGTATGTTTCGCTGATTTGAAAGTAGGAAAAATGACACGACCTTTCCCACACTAATAACACCGTACGACACTCAATATTAGACACGAACCAGATGATATACGTATGAAACAATAAATTAAATGGTGAAAAACTGCGTTTTCAGTTTTTCATTTCGTGATCCTGTTTCCTTTTAAAAGGACTTCAAATTTTCAAAGGAGTACATTTATAAAAAAATGTTTTAAAATACTTCTGATCATCCTACTATGTCAAATGATCAAGAAGAGTTGTAAAATATTTCATATTATTTTTATTTTATCCTGTAAGGATCAAAAGGTGTCAAAAATGTCCTTTCAAATTTTTATCCCTGAATATCCTTTTAGATTTCCAATAATTTTTTTTTTAAAAAAGAGTTATTTAAATATCCAAATATTGAATACCACATGCCAAAATTTCATCCTTCTATCTTAACCACTTAAGTGTTAAAAAATATTTTAAATTTGAATTATTTGATTTTTTATATTTTATTTTAATATTTCATTCGAGAAAAATATAACAAAATCCTTTGTGAAAAGCCACGAAGAATACTTTTTAATAAACAAGTAAAATGGTATAGTCGGGAAAGCCCTTATGATACCCTACACCGGGTATATGATTATAAAGAGTTTTCTTTTGATATGAAACTTATTTGTGTTGAATCTTATTTGAACACACACATTTTCGGTAGTGGGCCTTATATGAGAGCTATGACTAATTATGGACCAATCGTCACATATTTGTGTTGAATTTTGTTTGGATACTGACATATTTCAGAGATTTATGTATATTAATGACATTTTCGAGAATGTTGTCACGAAATTTGGTCGTGAGAGTAAAACATAAAACTTAATTGTGCTGAATTTGGTTTGAATATGTTTATAATTAAGATATTTATGAGAGCTTAACAATTTTCAAATTTTCAAATATCCCAATAGTATGGGGGCTAGGATAAATAATGGGCTGATTCTAACCAAATTCAATAGCCTTTGTCCTTGGGTTTGTGCCAAATTTTGTCGAATTATCTTTAAACCTGCGACCTGTAGTTTGATTACAAGGTTTACATGTTTGATTACAAGGTTTACAGAAAGTGATCCTGAGCAGATTGGTATACTTTAAGGTGGGTGTTGGGACAATATTTTAGTATGTTGCAAACAACAGCCCTAACCCATTATACCTCCCCCACTATGGTGGTGTAGTTTATAAACATGCACTTTTCTTAATAAAACTTTTTTGTATACTAATACATATATTTTTATATTTTAATTTGACCTTTATATATATAAAGGATGAAATTTTGACATTTAGTATAGAATATTTGGGTCTTTAACGCACTATTTTTTTAAAAGGAATTTATTTAAAGGATATTAAAGGATAAACATTTTAAGGGACATTTTTGTCATCTTTTGATTCTTACAGGATAAAATAAAGATAATACAAAATATTTCACAACTCTTCTTGTTCTTTTGACATACAATTTGTCATTGTTGGAATAGGAGGATTATTTTTAAATATTTTTTGAAAAATGTACTTCTTTGAAGTCCTTAAAAAAGGACACAGGATCACGAAATGAGAAACTGAAAACTATTTGTCGGACGGTGTAACAAGTTGGGGTATGCCAGTATGATTTATTGTATTTAGCGAAATAATCATACGCCTACAGATTTTTCGACAATAAAAATTCAAATGCGTTTCGCATTTCCAAAAAGATCCAAATTTATATTTTGTTTTTTGTATTATTTAAATATATGTACATCGCACACCCAGTTCAAAAGTGACACAACTCAAAATTTTAATTTTTCAGAAATCGAAAATAAATATACATATACCAATTGAAACATAATGAAAACATTAGTGTTTTTATTAGCAACAGTTAACAACAAGCTCAAGCAACAGTTGACAAGTTTAAGCTCAAAATTAATTTTTCGGGTTTATATAACCCGAAAAATTAATTTTGAGTTGTGTCACTTTTGAACTGGGTGTGCGACATATGGTTCCAAAAAAGTAGTTTTTATCCGTTTTTATCCCCTAAACCTTCGAATATCCAAAGGTCACTTCTTAGTAGATCTACATAGGTAAAGAGGTACCTATAGTCCGTTAAGAGATGTCGAATCAGCCAGTTACTCAGTAACGTTACTCTTTTACATACATATATAGAAGATAGATAGATACGAGTAGAGTATGTACAGGATTTAACTATAATTTCATGTTGATTTGAAATGTTCATAGTCTCTGAGAAAGTAATTAAGTAAATTAAATTTCTTCAACGAAAATTTGACTCATATTTTAGCTATATAGAGATAAGTATACATAAATCAATATTCAAATAAATTTCATCGAGTATGGATTTTGTTAAACTTAATAAGTATGAATTGAAACCAATGAAAGGCAATTCATATCATTTATGTACAAACATTTTTTTCTGCGAAGAGCTTGTTTAATTAAATTTTTATTTATTTTTTTAACGTCAATAGAATCTCGAAGACGACAACTTGTTTATCATTTAAAATTCTATGTGACTAGTATTCTACTTGTATTTCAAAATATGCGAATGTACTTTATGCAGGCCAAGCTGTCAAACGATACTCGCTATCAGTCGATGCAACTTGAAGTGAAGCAAACGAACAACAACCAACCGTACAAACATTTGCAAACGTTTTGTGTTTGCCAAACTCATAAAAAACAGACAACAAACAGCTTTTTTGTATTTGTTGTTTGCTTAGTGTTGGCTGTATTTATTTGTTGCTGTTTAATGTTGCACTTAGTAAGACAATGCTGGTTGTTTGCTGGCTGCTTTTAATTTGAAACATTTTGTTGGCGTTGTTTGTCGCCATTGAAATGCATTGTCTAAGTTGATGCGAGTGAAGTTTGAAAAGTAATTTAAAGTCTTTTTCACAATTTTATTATTTTACTCAGCAATTTATCAAATTATTCCAGGAGACTTAAACTAGAGAACATGATAAAAGTTAGAGTAGATCTGGTTAGTTTTACGTTTAGAAACTTTTAGTTTTTGAAATAATTCGGCAGATCGTGTACGATTGGAGACACATATCTTAATGAAATTTCAGATAGGTATGTTTGAGTTGATTTATTTTTACAAGAGCTCGTAGTTGGAATAGGCGGGCCCCCAAAATCGCTAACCTCAGGCCGACCAAATTAAAAAAATACAATTATTCAGTTCTTATCTGAATGTCCATATATTTTGCTACAAATTCATATTTAGTTCAAGTGATATTTGTGATCACAATTGTTATATCCTACACCACCATAATGGAGAGGGGATAATGCGTTTGTTCTGATGTTTGTAACGTTTTAATTTTTTGATTTGAAGGGATACTAAATGAAAAATATGCTCTTAATGTCTTAGAGAATTCTTATTGTCAAAGTTATTTTGTGGAATTTTATGGGGATCATTATTATGGGCCGAAAAAGACATTTTAAAAAGGACATTTAAGGATTATGGTGGTATGGCAAACAGATATGGGGCACGTCCTCTGCGTCAAATGTAGCAAAGATCCGAAGGCGCCAAAACAAGATTTTAAGAATGATCACAGTTACCCACTGGTATATCAAAAACCCGAATATATACAACATATTAGATAAACGTGGCCACACTCGATTAAGAAGGAGAGACACATCAGACCTAATCGAAAGAGTAGAAGGAAGAATGTCAATTTAATGAAAGCAACAATGAATAACAAATTTTCGTCCCATTATAATGTGTTTCAAAAATGCTGTTGAACAGAACCGACTTCGGGTTAATGGGTGTTATAGAAACAAATTTATTTGGGATCGTATATATTTTGTATATGTTTCTGAAAGCAGTAAATGGGTGTAAAAAAACTTGCTCACTTAAGGCTAGAGAACAGCCCTCAACCCCATCCAACCTTGGCCAACTATGAAGCAAAATTTCAGATATATCTAAAAATTTCTAAAAACGCAAAGCCCAAATTAAAAAAAAAAATATCATTTCACCAAAAGTTAATAAGATATCACACGATAAATAATGGCAGAGCAATCTCTTTTATGAAAAAAAATTAATTTATATTTTCCTCTGTTGCTTAATTTTGATGGAAAATATCTTCCAAAAATTTAGTTTTTTCACATTTCATTGGATACATTTGCGACCCTAAATGATTTTCGTATTTTTTTCGAATATCGTAATCGATTTTTAAATTTTTTTCTACCAAAATATCAAAGTCGATTTTTTTTAATAAAAACCTGACTATTCGGACTATATATATTTGTAGAACTGAGTAAAGTTACTTAAACAATTTTACGAAGACTTTTCAGAGTGCCCTAGTTTTTTTATATGTACTCTACTGGATCTTCACTCATGTGTGTATTTATTTGTATGTTGCTATATGTATATCGTCACCTAAAATGCAAAAACTTAATTTGGAAATGTCTTTGTCATTCTGTTTAATGATCAAATATGAGAAATTAAGTTTCTATCATAGGTACTTTTAATTTGTCTATGGTTTTTTGCCCTTCACTTTAAACATTTTTGCAAAGATGTAACGTTATTTTGCATTTGTGGTGACGATATGTATGAACTAGCAGTCATATTAATATTCTTGATTGTGCTTAGAATTCAATATTAATTTTATTCTATTTTTTCTATGCGGGAGACACGTACATATCTTTGATACATGTTTCACATATGCATTCAACATAAGCATGCAGGTGACAATTTTATCTTTAAAAGCCAACTACAGCAGATAGAAACAAATTAAATGTCTGACAGCATAAAATACGCAATATTGAATACTCATCCAACGTACTTGTTCGTATTGAGGGTGCAAATAAGCAGTGTATTACTTACTTTTAAGTGCCAAACCAGCTTTTAAAATTTACGATTTTTTTTGTTCACAACTGCAATAATGCAAAACGAAATTATGTGCATGCGAAACAATTAAAACTAAATTTATTATCAAGTTTACGCTAAGCCATGAGATATATGTATGCGCTACCTGCTGATTGGAGCCTTGAGTCAATTTAAAACTTTTGATCTGTGTAGTTGTGAAAAAAAGTTACATTAAAAATATTTGTAATTGTTAAAACAGATTTTGATGGGCATTGTATTTTCTTTAAAATTATACGACAAAATTAGCTTTAAGAAATATTCATCATTGCAATTTATTATATATTATTTCCTTATAAGTTTCCCTTATGTTTAGGATTTTCATATTTCTTAAGAAATATTAGACCGATTCAGCGATTCACAATTTTTTATTGTGTAAATTTGACCAAAAAAGTGTATATGGAAAAATCTGAGTTGCTATATATAAAGAGATCTATGTGAATGTCCTACAAATTGATATATATGTGATGATTTTTATCTTGATAGCAACATTTTCAAAATATAGATATTATTTAATGGTAGTGGGTTGAATATAGTAGATTTGACTAACCAAGGTAATGTTATTTTAATTAATTCCACATCATTTATAATAGATTTCTGATATTTATTTAGAAACTATATCAATAAGACATGTATATTTGGGTTAAACAGTTTATATGGGAGAAAAATAAAGTTTCGATGTTCAAAACTAAAATTAATTTTAGCTTTTTTAGGGAGACCATTTGCCAAAGTTTTTGTCCTGAGGTCCTGGTAATTGGAGAGCTAAAATAGGTTTCCAAAAATTCAACTATAATTTGACAGACAGAATTTCTAAAAACAAAAAAACCCTCTTTGCTGAAATTCTTTGGAGTTTATAACGTATTAATTTAAACTAATTATTTTAAATAAAATAAAAAAACTTAACATTTTTAAAAAAAAATTACAAAATTTCGAATATTTTTGAAATTATACGACAATTTCAGATACGGCGTTGAAAGAGCCTTCCAAAGGCCTTTCAACTGATACCAATATTTCATATATTTCCTTTGCGCAAAATATGCAACAAATCATAAAAACCTTAAAAATAACCATTTTATAATTTCATCCAGTTCACCAATACTGACGTCACACAGTGGTTTAGAAACTTTATTTTTTGGAAATAATTCGGTATCTCGGAAAATATTGAATATATTATTACGAAATTTCACATGTTTGGAGCCGTTTTCGAGTTGATCTACGTTCGTTCACCATTCTAGCGCTAGTTGGTCACTTCGGGTCGCAAATTTTTTAAAAAAATCGCCAAAAATCCATTTATGTACTGAATGAGCTGAAACTTAAAATATAAAATTAAATAATTTTATGAATTATATTTATTATGACGTTATATTTTGGACGTCATTTACCTTAAAAACTAAAAAAATTTTAATATGTTTATTTTCCACGAAGAAAAATATAAAATTTGAATTAATGTAAAATTTTAATAGTTAAAGATATCATAACAAAATTTAGAAATAATGTAGATCCAAGTATCCTAAAATCAATGGCAATTTAATTTTTGACATTTTTTATTTTTAAATACCGAAATTCCTAAAACGGGGAAAATA
This sequence comes from Calliphora vicina, assembly GCF_958450345.1. NCBI lineage: Eukaryota > Metazoa > Arthropoda > Insecta > Diptera > Calliphoridae > Calliphora > Calliphora vicina. Next base: position 95,449,872 of record NC_088782.1, read on the forward strand.
TGTTCCGAAAAGTGAGTATTTTTAGAAAAGTGCCTACTGTGACGTTATTTACAGTGTGATAGTAAATAAGTAAGAGAGCTATTTTCTGCTGTGCCGAATCTTATATACCCTTCACAAAATAATACTTCAAAATACAAATTTTAAATATTTTTAGGTAAACAAAATTTCTTTTCCAAAGTTGTTTTTTTCATTTTTTGTGGAACATTTTTTTTTTAAATTTTTAAAAAATTTTTAAAAAAAATTTTTGATTTTTTATTTATTAAAAAAAAATTGAGTTAAAAAATATTTTTTCCCGATTTTGAAACATTGTAGGTCCAACTTATTATGGTCTTATATACGTCGTTACAAAGGTCTTTGAAATATCTATCATTAGATATCCATACTGTCTATATTAATGACTTAGTAATCCAGATATAGGTCAGAAATAGGTAAAAAATCGAGGATTTTAAATAGGAAAATTCTCGAAAGCATGTCTGACAGAATTACTGAAGTTTTGGATCCCGAAAATATTTGGGGTCTTCAGAAAATTGATTTCAACAGACAGACGGACATGGCTTAATCGACTCCGCTATCTATAAGGATCCAGAATATATATACTTTATAGGGTCGGAAATTTATATTGTGGAAATTTCAAACGGAATGACAAACTTATATATACCCTTCTCACGAAGGTGAAGGGTATAAAAAACTTTGTAAGTATTTAAAAAATATATGGGGTTATACAATTATGGAGCATTTTGAGGATCGGTGCTTTGCCTTTTTGGAATTTTTTTTAAAACTGGCCAAGTTTGGATAGGTCTGGACTATGTCCCCTTAAGGAAGCCAAATTTTCCTTTACACTCTTTTGCATTAAGTTTTCTATCCCGATTATATAAAAATTGTATATAGTCCCGAAGAATTTTTTTTGGAAAAAAAGTTTTATTTATTTTATTTATATATATGGTCAATTCACAAGGTCTCTTATCATGTCATATTGTCATAAAGTGCTAATATTTCACAACAGTTTTTATTGTTTTTCAAGCAAAAAATTTCCTAAAATAATACTAATCTGTACGCTATGTTTATTGTGTTATCGTAACCAACCAGCAGAGACCTGCGCCGAATGCCTAAGAGTCGGTTAAGCCCAGCTGCCGATTCGTGATATATTAGGTAATTATGGAAACATGACTGATAAGAGACCTTGTGAATTGAACAATAGTATTATATAGCTAATATTTTAAAAATAAATTTAGAGCCTCCCGCCATATCTAAAAAACCAAAAAAAAATCGAGCAAAATTAAAAAAAATAAATAAATCAAGAAACCTAAATATCTCTTCAACTATTAGAGATAACCTACACTAAGCGTATTTTTGTAGATCTTCTCAAGGAATATTTATATTTTAAGTTTCAGCTCATTCAGATCATAAATGGATTTTTGGCGATTTTTTTTAAAAAATTTGCCACCCGAAGTGACCAACTTTGAGGGGCCACGTACAGGCCGCCATTAGCGCTAGAAAGCTGAACATACGCGAAAACACCTCGGCTCCAACCATGAGAAATTTCGTAATAATATATCCAATAGTTCCCGGGTTACCGAATTATTTCCCAAAAAAAGTTTCTAAACCACTGTGCGTCAGTACAAACATTTTGAGAAACGGTATGGATCAATGGATTGATAAATTTTTCTATTGTCTGCACTTAAATGCCGAATTTAAAAAAAACATATACGGACTTTTACAAATAATCCATTTACAATGGCTGAGAGGGATCTGTAGCTAGTTTTTATTTGACACTCAATCACTTAAAGTTTTCTTTCAGAAACATTCATCGAATAATTTTTTTCTATAAGAGAAATAATATGAAGGCCTTTTAGGTGACCAGTAAAAAATATACTCTATTTTATATGTTCTGAATTTGGATGGATGTAACTTTATATGCAGACAACTGTGCGGGACTTGCTTATATTTTATTAGAAATTTTATTAAAAATACAACAAATTTGTTTAAATAATACCGTCAAGGTATATTTTGTCCGGTTTTTATAATGCTTTATCATATTTTTGAATATTAGCAAGGTTAGTAACAATTGAGCTGCGTAGAGCAAATGCAGTTTTATGAAAGCAAGAGTTTTTTTTATAATTTTGTGAAGTAGAGTGATTGTGTGTAAATTTTATAAAAATGTATAAGAAAAAAAAATTTTTTGGACAAAGTTATGTGAGTAGGAAAATCGCTGTACCCAATTGGGTACAATGGCTTGATATGTATTATTTAAGAAGAATTTTCTTACGCTAAAATAGAATATCAGACGATCAAAACGTGAAGTTTTTAATGCAAATGTTAAAAAAACTTGATTTTTTGGAAAAATATGAGCACCACAATTTTGATAGCTATTATTTTATCAGATCCGGATTGTAATATGGATGAAGATAAAGGTGTTGCTAAGGATATTGTTAGATATCGCATGTACCAGGTGAAATATAAGTATTTTGTGACAGTGATAGCGACGATGATATTCCACTTGAGCTGTTCTGACAGAAAATAATGCCCTCAAGAAAAAAAATTATATTGGACAATAAGACCATGCGATGTTCAACAAAAACTATTTTTGTTGGACAATGAGCACAATATTATTTCAGACTTAAATGGGAAAATGTTGTTAGTTTAACCATTTAGTAGACTTGCATTTATGCATCACAAGCTAATGAGCACAATTTATCCTGCAGCGCAGAAGATTTGAAAATATTCTTGAGTATTTTACTTTACAGTTGATATCGCTCTATGCCAAAAGAGGATATGTATTAGCAGCTCTGCGAGGATACTCGCACTCTAATTGTTTCCGAAATTATGTCACGGAACAGTTAAAAAAAATGAAACATTTTATTAATTTGGCTGATAACACTAATTTAGATACTACTGACAAAATGGTCAAACTACACTGGCTTCTGGTGTCGCAAGTACTCCTGGAAACCAATTTCCTAAAAGGATAAAAAATCCCCTACAACGCGGTAAATGTCATACCAGAATAAGATGGTTGTCTGAACAATGCGATATTGAGTTATGTGTTGAAAAAGTAATGCTTTAAAATCTTTCACACTCTATAAAAATAGCTTACACTTTACGCCATTGTACCCATTCGGGTACAGCCCCAAAAACACGTTTCCTAATTATTTTTTTAAGTTTTCTATGTTCATTGGCCGTATTTTAGTTTAAATAAATAAATGAATTTAAAAATTTTTCATTTAAAATGGCCTTGGTTTTTAATGGGTTAATACAAATCAACTCTAAATTCCACGGAACTTACTGCTAATGTAAAAAGTTTCTAAACCACTGTGTACTGTTTGCAACTGTGATAACATTACGAATGAAATAATTTTGACATCGTCTGAATACACTTTGATATCCAAGATTAATTTTCATCTCAAGCTCTTATATTAGAATTAACATCAACTACATGAGAATTATAAGCGTAATATTCAGTTAAATTGTATTTAAAACTAGCTGACCAGACAGACGTTGTCCTGTCCAAGTCAAAAAATGCTTGTGTTCGATTTGTGAATTTGTGAGAAGCGGTTTGAAAAAACGTATTATTCAATGACAATTTTTATTCATATATGACATAGATTAAAATATACATAGAAGCACTACTGAGAGACAAAGAACCTAAGTTTGTTGTCAAAAACCTAAGTCTTGCAACAACAGAATAAATGTAAAAAATACATTTAAAATTTGTAAATCAATGCACATATTTTGAGTTTTTTCATAAGTAATCGAATCGTTTTCTTGATTAAACGCTTATTGGCCAAGTTGTTATCGATTCAGGGTAATGTGAGTTTTTATATAAGTAATCGAATTTTGGTCTGAAATATGATTGATCACAGACCGATGTATTTTGCAGACGTATTTCATAAGTGGGCGTATGTAAAAACTTTTGCGGCCTATGTATTGCGAACATTAAAAAAAAAATAGTTAAATCGGTCCAGGCGTCCTGCTATTTTAGATATATCGGAAACAAATTGGCGCGGTAAATTTTTCTTTCAGTAAAAACTTAAATTGGATTCTATGATCATTGAAACAACAAATTAGCCAAAAATGTAGCCATTTTCCGATTTTAGATAAATCGAAAAAAGTGGGCGTAAAAGTGGTCGTGGTCAATTTGTCAGTCCGTAAAAATCTAAGTTGGGCATTTAAAAAAAAAAAAATCTAAATCAGCCCGGCCGTTCTCTACTGATGCAATTACCAACGAACGACATTTGATTTATTGCAATATCATTTTAGGAAGACCACAATATATTTAAAGTAGCAACTAGATAATTCAGTAAAACTATACAAATTCGGAAATTAATTATTTTTGAAGAGCTCAAATTAATGTCTGCATATAAAGTTTTAATACTTAATTCTAGAAGGCTTTAATTTGTATTAAAGAATTACATTTATTGTGGTGCTGAAAAATAACGTTAACAGAATTAAACGTAATATCCAAATTAACTGAATATTGCGAAAAAAAAAAAAAAAACTAAAAATAAAACCGGAGTAAAGACGCCCTCAAAAACTGAAATCACGTTTTACAAATGCTATTAATGTGGCCTACGGTAAGAAGTAAAACCAAAAACACCAAAAATAATAAAACAACAATATACAAAAAGGAAACTGCCTGAGGAGCTTATACTAGTTGTCCAAACAAATGGGGTATGAATGTATGCTGTTGCAAATCCAAGTAGGAAACGTTAACAAAGTCACATACAACCAACAGTCAACGTATTCACCATTTACCATTAACTAAACTTGCACTCGTACAAACATAAGTTAATTCGCAAAGTAAAAACGTTGAAAAAAAAAGTTGAAATTAATTTAATTTTTTGTTCGTTTATTTCATTTCATTTTGTTTAAGTTTTATAGCATTTTCATGCAACATTTGCTGCTGCATCCAAATGCTTAAATATAAAGTTGATGTAAGCAGAGTTGAATTAAATGTACAAATATACACTCGTTCCTACAGCCAACTATAACTAACCAGACTGACAGACAGTCAGTCAGCCTGTTGCTATACAAAATTTAACAACAGCCAAAAAAAAAAAGTATCACAACGATCGACAAAAACCTGATTTTTACTTTAACTTTAAAACAAATAAGGAAAATAATTGAAAAATCGATAAACAACGATTTAATGTATCACTGCATTTTGGTTAAATAGTTCAAATAGAAATATTTTCAAAAACTTATACTTTTCTGCTTTTTCTAGAAATTCATTTGTCCAAAATTTACAATTATTTGTTTCTATAGTTTTACAAAGTGTAGAAACTCCATACTTTTTCAGTTCCAATGTCGAGTTGAATTTAATTAGATTTTCTTTCTACTGTATAAAAATCCCACTGAGTTCCTAATCTGTAAATTAGGTTTTGCTTCTAAACCATAACAGAGAAAACAGATTCGTGATAGCAACCGAATTTGTTGCCAATCGAATGATTCTGCCTTAGTGGTTGAATTTTACAGTTGTGGCTACAAAATTTTAGAAGGGGTAACAAACGATTGGTTTCTTCAACTGAAATTCTTCTTTATCAGCTGACTTTCTGTTGATAGAACCAAAAAATTCTATGTGTACAACCGAATCATTCGATTGGCAACAAATTCGGTTGCTATCACGAATCTGTTTTCTGTGTGTGGTTAAAATAACCCAATATTTTTACATGTTAAGTTTAGTATAGGTATTACTTATTCATGCCACTTCTAATTAAAATCCATTCCAAAGTCATTACTAGAATATAATTTAGATCGACAAGTCAGGGAGCACACAAAGTACTTTCCGCCACTCAGCTTACCCTATTAGTTTAGATCTGCAACGAGTGTAACAAACGTCATGATCAAATTACTAATGCCCCCCACATCCATGAAGGACGGCATAAAATTCTACCAAAAGAAAAACTACAAAACAAGTTAACTTCTTTGTAACATGTTCATTAGAGTGACAGCCGATTTTTTTTTTTTAGATTTCAAAGAGTGCCGGGTGGAATATTGTGACACTAGACCTAAATGATAAGTGCTGAAAATTTGAGCCAAATCGGTCAACGATTTCTGGACGCGCATCGAGGTCAAAGTTCAGATATATGCAAAATTATACTATTTATATGGAATAAATAGGTGAAACTCGTTAAATTTCTGCATTGTTTTCTAGAAATGTATAGATTTATTTATATTAATGAATATTATATTAAAAATTTTTTTTTGGAAGTTAACCCTGCATCTCCTTTGGGTCAAAATGACCCAAAAACAGTATTATCGCCAAAATTCGAAAAAAATGCAAATTTTTCAGATATTTTAAAAATTCTGCTACTAAATAAATACTTTTGCAATTGAATGCAAAAGAATTGAAATGTGTACGTAATTATCGTTGTAATGAGATATAAATGACAAAATTTGGTTAAAAAATGTTAAAGTTATTACAAATTCGCCAGACCATTAACGTGTTTCAGGCCACTTGAAGAAAAAATTTAGGAAAAAAAATTAACATATTTCGAGATAAATTAAAATAAAAGCTAATTTTTATTTAAAATATATCCGTATTTACTTGTGTATGAGTTTTTGTTTTCGTAGAATACCGTTAACCTATTCGCAGGTATGGCCAAAAAAAAATATTTTTTTTAACGGCTGTTTCAAATCTCCATTTTCAAATTTTTAAAAATTTTGTTAAACAAATTTCAGAATTTTTTGATCATCATATTGGGATTTATTGAGATCAAAATAGGGAATAAAAATATGAAAAAATTATGTCAATACCTCTTACAGTTTTTCCGTACCTGCGATTTAAATTTTGCGATTTTCAAGAAAAACTAATTTTTTCTCCATATTTAGGCGAATGAGCCCAATTTCCTTAATGTTATAAATTTTAAGTAAAACCTATTCACAATATTATAGTCCTTTTAATTTTAAATATGGTCTGAAAGTTTTACTGAAATCGGAAAACGATAACCTTAAATCTTGAAGGTCAAAGGTCAAATTTTTCAATATTTGGAATTTCTAAAGAAAAGATAGCGAAATGTTATATATTTTTGGGCCGATTTTAATTAAACTTGAGGAGAGTATAGCACAAGGTCCAGAATTTAAAATAACAGCACAAAAATGGAAATTAACTCTTAGCAGCACTTGGGGTCCAAATTACCCTCAACATTTAAAATCACGAAAAACACAGCCATTTTGACCCCATGTGCTCTTAAAGGATTAAATCCATTTTTGCACTGTTGTTGTAAATGCTATACCCCAATGTATATTTTGCTCAAGTTTTATTAGAATCGGCCCAAAAATATATAACATTTCGCTATCTTTTCTTTAGAAATTCCAAACATTGAAAAATTTGACCTTTGACCCTCACGATTTAAGGTTATCGTTTTCCGATTTTAGTAAAACTTTCAGACCATATTTAAAATTACAAGGGCTACAATATTATGAATAGGTTTTACTTAAAATTTATAACATTAAGGAAATTGGGCTCATTCGCCTAAATATGGGCAAAAAATTAGTTTTTCTTGAAAATCGCAAAATTTAAATCGCAGGTACGAAAAAACTGTAAGAGGTATTGACATAATTTTTTCACATTTTTATTCCCTATTTTGATCTCAATAAATCCCAATGTGATGATCAAAAAATTCTGAAATTTGTTTAACAAAATTTTTAAAAATTTGAAAATGGAGATTTGAAACAGCCGTTAAAAAAAATATTTTTTTTTGGCCATACCTGCGAATAGGTTAACGGTATTCTACGAAAACAAAAACTCATACACAAGTAAATACGGATATATTTTAAATAAAAATTAGCTTTTATTTTAATTTTTCTCGAAATATGTTAATTTTTTTCCTAAATTTTTTCTTCAAGTGGCCTGAAACACGTTAATGGTCTGGCGAATTTGTAATAACTTTAACATTTTTTAACCAAATTTTGTCATTTATATCTCATTACAACGATAATTACGTACACATTTCAATTCTTTTGCATTCAATTGCAAAAGTATTTATTTAGTAAAAAAATTTTTAAAATATCTGAAAAATTTGCATTTTTTTCGAATTTTGGCGATAATACTGTTTTTGGGTCATTTTGACCCAAAGGAGATGCAGGGTTAACTTCGAAAAAAAAAATTTTAATGTAATATTCATTAATATAAATAAATCTATACATTTCTAGAAAACAATGCAGAAATTTAACGAGTTTCACCTATTTATTCCATATAAATAGTATAATTTTGCATATATCTGAACTTTGACCTCGATGCGCGTCCAGAAATCGTTGACCGATTTGGCTCAAATTTTTGGCACTTAACATTTAGGCCTAGTGTCACAATATTCCACCCGGCACTCTTCAAAATTTTAACAAAATAATTTTTCCATACAACTGATTGTCACTCTAATGTTCATGTTAGAAATTATAAAAACAGTGGCAACAACCAAATCGTACGATGAGCTAAACTAAAAAGAAACTTATTAAGCATGCTCCCGGTGTGTTTACTCGTAAAAAAAACAAAACTTTAACATTGTAATTATTATATTTTTGTTTCTTGTATCCACTGGTAGAACTTAATGCAGTACAACACGCAAACTTTGGATAGAGTAAAAGAAATCGTAGTATGGACAATGAAAGAAGTTTATTGAGTTACTTAATGTTTAACCTTCTTGCCAACTACTGGATACAATTGTTGTCCAAGTGAAGATGGTTATGGTTAAATATGTATTGTTAAGGGCTTAAATAATATTTACACTTGGATCGTCATCTCTGTGATTTCTAAAATCGATTAATAACCCTATTAGGTTAATGTGGCAGCTAGTGTTGTTAGGGGTAGCTTGTGAAAGTTAAAAATATGTTATTGCTACTTTTCTGTCCGAAATTTTTCGTTGAAATCGTTTAAATGTTCTAGAGAAGGGCTTCTCACAAACTTTGCTTCACGTTCCATTGCCTATTTCATTGAAATCACGCAGGCGCGGATCCAGAGGGGGCGAAATAGGAAATTTCCCCCCCTCAAAACCGAAAAGTTTTCGTATAAAAAAGGAATAAAAAGAAAAATGTAGAACAAATTTTTATTTACCAACAAAATCCCCCCCCCCCCCCCCCAAATGGTTGACCTGGATCCTCGCCTGAAAGCACGTCACTGCAATTTCTGTTGTTAAGTACACTAGGCCGAGTCACAGAAAAAAATGATTTTGCTACCCCCATCAAAAAGTCAAAAATTGTATGTTTTAAGTTACAAAATTTATTGATATGTGTCCCACTCGCATCCCACTAAGCGACCAAGAGGGTCTTCAAGGAAAATATCTTAGCTTTTGTTTGAGCTAAAAAAAAAATGTTAAAAAAGGTTCCATTTTGAAAAAAAAGTCAACAAAGTTTTTGATTTTGCAAGAAAAGTCAAAAATTGTATGTTTTGAGTTACAAAATATTTATTTTGATAGATATCACACTCGCATCCCACTAAGCGACCAAATAGGTCTTCAAGGAAATTATCTAAGCTTTATTTTAGGAAAATAAAGTACCATTTTAAAAAATGTTTTTGATTTCGACAAAAAAATATTAAAATTTTTTAAATATTTCTTTTCGAAAGATTGAAGAAGGAGCTATCTAAACCAGGGTTTCGATATTCAGCTCTAGCAACATATTTCTTACTTATGACTATGCAATAAATATGCAATTATCTCATTTCATCACAATCAACTAATATAAATATTCATACTGTTCGTTCGTATTACTATTAAAATTGCAATGCTAGTCTGCAATTTTTAGTAGCAAACACAATCCATTGCATATCCACAAAAATATATGTTCGTGCTTTAGTAGCACACACATTTTTTTGTCGTGCTAATATTGCACGCCATTCGTTTTATTTTGTTGTGCTGGCAAACTTTTCTAGCAACAGTACACATTTCTTTGGTTGTGCTATAGCACAATTGACATTTCTTCAATTGATGCTATTAGTTGCTGTTATTGCTAAGTGTATAACAACATATCAGTAAACACACCCAATGCACAGTTGGGCAGAATCAAAATTTTTTGGAAATAAATCTGTCATTTCTAAACGGCTGATCCGATCAGGATAAAATTTGACGCGGCCGTAGCCAAGGAGTACTCCAGGTTAAATTATTAAAATGGGACCTACAAATTCCCCAAGTGAGGCGCTATGGGGGCTCAAAGTAGGGTACCTTTGGCATGTAATATATTTAAACACGTGCCATTTTTTTGTTTCCCATTCGATTTCAATGGGTTTTATACGTTTGGAAAGCGCTCGCCTAGGTCTTGAAAAAACATGCTTGCGTGTGCTATTTATCTCTTATAATTACCGAGTTATAAGCATTTCAAAATTGAAATTTTAAAATTTTGCCATACCTTGGTCCGCTTTTTTAAAAATATAGGTCGTAGTTTTGTACCGAACGGGCTCGAATTTTTTTTGTTAGTTAGACAACTAAATTATCAGTAATATACAAAAGATTTCAGAGTAATATCGATTATAGATCCAAAAATAAACGATTTTCAATTTAAGAATACAAAAAATAGTAGATTTTTGCTGTTTTTTGGACGAAAAGGTGAATTAACTGATTTTTTATTAAAAAAAAACTTTCTTTAAGAACATATACCAATTTTATGTTTTTCTGTAAGGTAGCTTTACAGAGAACATTTTGGTATAAAAAACATGTCCTATTTTTCGAACATGTCCCCTACGTCCTTAGGATTTTGACCTATTTTTTTATCAAAATTTCAACATGTCACATGTTCTAAAATCCCAAAGCTGGGATCAAAAAACGGAAAGCAGCTTTAGAAACCCTGATGTGTTCCCTATTTATCCCCAAAGTAGTTTTCCAGCCCCGAGGGAAATGTAGACCCTATGGTTAAAATTGTAAAAATACCATTTTTGCTATTTTCGCTTAAAGAATTGTTTTTTAAGAATTGTGGGATTCCTTTTGTCCTTTTGATAAGTTTTTTTACACTTTGTAATTTGGAATGACAAATTTAAAAAACGTTGAAATTTTCATTGAGTTTTGTTAATAAATAAATATTTTATTACATACTAGCTGACCCGGTGCGCTTCGCACCGGGTCAGTACTAGAGACTTGCAGTACTAGTACTAGCAAGTCTCACTTTGTGAATCTAATTGTAAATGTCTAATTTCATATTTCTGGGTCCATTATTATAGAAAATGCAAAATGTGTTCCTAATTTAAAATTTTTAGGTTTATTATTATAAAATACTCAAAAAGTACCATTGCAATAAGGAAATAGTACCATTGATTATCACTTTTAAATTCGCATTTACTAAACCATAACCCGTCAAGTTTGAATTTTAGATTTGTATATCATTTCCTATATTATCAACTAATTTTGTTTCTATAATACTTAATATTTAATAAATTATCACAAAACCGAAACCGATCGCTTTTTAATTTTTTAAAACCGAAACCGCGGTTTTGAAATTCCATTTACCATTAGAATAAACAAAAAGTACCAAAAAGTAGCCACTTGTGGATTCCCACTCACCATATAACCTTTATTTCATGTTTCTAGGTTCATTTGAGAAGGAATTACAAAAAGTACCAATCGAATAAAGAAAAAGTACCACAAAGTCTCCCCCTAGAATTCTCACTTACTTAGGACCATATATGCTTAATTTCATGTTTCTAAGTTCATTGTTATAGAAAATTCAAAAAAGTACCATTAGAATAAACAAAAAGTACCAAAAAGTCTCCCCCTAAAAGTACCAATTACCCTTTTCTTCCTTGAACACCCCTCAAGTTTGAAATTTAAAAATATTCCATTTTGCCAAAATTGTTTATGCTACAGTTTATGCAAAATTGTTTATGCATGTCTGAAAATATTAAAATCTGTGTTAATGTGCCCAAGAATAAATAAGTTTTAAAAAAAGTACCAAACTGTTTACCCGAATTTGGCCCAATATACACCTTGGTACTCGAGTTCCAAATAACACCCTGTTAGTTAATTTTTGTATGAATCCAGGAACCAACGTTAAAAAAATTATCAAAATTGGCTTAATAATTTCAAATATAATGTATTTTCCCGATTATCCCCTTTTTGGTACCTTTTTTATCCCCATTGAGGTGGTACAATTTTATTCAAATAAATTTCTGTAACGTGGTGGGAGCTCATAATAAAATATTCGTATGTCTATGTCAAATAATAGAAAAATATATTTTATGAAAAAGTACTAAAAATAAACACAATTTTTATCCCTTAAGGTTTCGAATTTCCAAAAAGTACCAAACATATATTTTTTATTTTTTGATAAGTAAAGAATACGATTTAAAATTTGATTCTATGTTTATTGGTTTAAAAGATACATAGGGTGCCAAAAAAGTACTAAAATACAGTTTTTACCCGTTTTCTCCCCTAAAAGTTTCGAATTTCGAAAAAGTACGAAACACCCGTCAGCTTATTTTGTTGAATAGAGTAACATGAAATTTGAAGTTTTTTTGTACCTTTATAAGTTTTTAAGATATAAGGTTACCGAATTTACCCGTTTTTACCCTTTTTTACCCCCTAAACGTTCGAATTTCCAAAAGTCCCTTCTTATCGTGTCGTTTTGGGGAGGGAGGAACCCACAATTAAAATTTCATGATTCTAGCTTCAGCCGTTTGGGCTGTGCGATGATGAATCAGTCAGTCAGTGAGTCAGTAACGTTACTCTTTTATAATCATACTAGCAGACCCGGTGCGCTTCGCCACCCCAATTAGAAGAAAGAAATAGTACTATTAAGTCTCCGTTTGTGAATCTAATTGTAAATGTCTAATTTCATATTTCTGGGTCCATTATTATAGAAAATGCAAAATGTGTTCCTAATTTTAAATTTTTATGTTTATTATTATAAAATATTCAAAAAGTACCATTGCAATAAGGAAATAGTACCATTGATTATCACGTTTAAATTCGCATTCACTAAACCATAACCCGTTAAGCTTGAATTTTAGATTTGTATATCATTTCCTATATTATCAACTAATTTTGTTTCTATAATACTTAAGATTTAATAAATTATCACAAAACCGAAACCGATCGGTTTTTAATTTTTTAAAACCGAAACCGCGGTTTTGAAATTCTTCGATTTTTTGGAAACTCTAGGTCCATTATTATAGGAAATTCAAAAAAGTACCATTAGAATATATAAAAAGTATCAAAAATCCCCCACTTGTGGTTTCCCACTCACTCGGGTCCATATAAGCTTAATTTCATGGCTTTAGGTTCATTGGTGTAGAAATTACAAAAAGTACCATTCAAATAAAGAAAAAGTACCAAAAAGTCTCCCCTAGAGTTCTAACTCACTTAGGACCATGTATATGCTTAATTTCATGTTTTTAAGTCCATTGCTATAGAAAATTAAAAAAGTACCATTAGAATAAACAAAAGGTACCATGAGGTATCCGCTTGAATTTTCAATCACTTAGGACCATATACGCTCAATTTCATATTTCTAGGTCCATTATGTTATAGAAAATTCAAAAAGTAACATTAGAATATAGAAAAAGTACCAAAAAGCACCCACTTGTAGTTGCTCACCCACTCGGGTCCGTATAACCTTTATTTAATGTTTCTAGGTTCATTGGTGAAGAAATTACAAAAAGTACCATTTGAATAAAGAATAAGTACCAAAAAGTCTCCTCCTAGACTTCTCACTCACTTAGGACCATATATGTTTAATTTCGTGTTTCTAAGTCCATTGTCATAGAAAATTCAAAAAAGTACCATTAGAATATAGAAAAAGTACCAAAAAGCAGCCACTTGCGGATTCCCACTCACTCTGGTCCATATAACCTTTATTTCAAGGTTCATTGGTGAAGAAATTACAAAAAGTACCATTCGAATAATGAAAATGTACCAAAAAGTCTCCCCTAGAATTCTAACTCAGTTAGGATGTAGTATGCTTAATTTCATGTTTTTAAGTCCATTGCTATAGAAAATTAAAAAAAAGTACCATTAGAATAAACAAAAAGTACCAAAAAGTCTCCCCCTAGAATTCTCACTCACTTAGGACCATATATGCTTAACTTCATATTTCTATGTCCATTATTACAGAAAATTCAAAAAGTACCATTCGAATATAGAAAAAGTACCAAAAAGCAGTCACTTGTAGATTCCCACTCACTCCGGTCTTAATTTCATGTTTTTAGGTTCATTGGTGAAGAAATTACAAAAAGTACCATTCGAATAAAGAAAAAGTACCAAAAAGTCTCCCCCTAGAATTCTCACTCACTTAGGACCATATATGCTTAATTTCATGTCTCTAAGTCCATTGTTAAAGAAAATTCAAAAAAGTACCATTAGAATATAGAAAAAGGACCAAAAACACCCACACTTGTGGTTTCCCACTCACTCGGTTCCATATAAGCTTTATTTCATGTTTCTAGGTTCATTGGTGAAGAAATTACAAAAAGTACCAATCGAATAAAGAAAAAGTACCAAAAAGTCTCCCCCTAGAATTCTCACTCACTTAGGACCATATATGTTTAATTTCATGTTTCTAAGTCCATTATTATAGAAATTTCAAAAAAGTACCATTAGATGAACAAAAAAGTACCTATATTACAGTTCACACATTTTGGTACCTAAATATTATCCCCTATTCCTAACACTAACTTCACTCAAATACATATCAGCTAACTTTAATGTCGATAACTGAAATAATTTAAATTTTAAAAAAGTACCATTAGGAGAAAAGTACCAATTTCCCTTTTCTTACTTGAACACCCCTCAAGTTTGAAATTTAAAAATATTCCATTTTGCCAAAATTGTTTATGCTACAGGCATGTATCAAAATATTAAAATCTGTGTTAATGTGCCCAAGAATAAATATGTTTTAAAAAAAGTACCAAACTGTTTACCCGGATTTGGCCCAATATACACCTTGGTACTCGAGTTCCAAATAACACGCTGTTAGTTAATTTTTGTATGAATCCAGGAACCAACGTTAAAAAAATTATCAAAATTGGCTTAATAATTTCAAATATAATGTATTTTCCCGATTTTATCCCCTTTTTGGTACCTTTTTTATCCCCATTGAGGTGGTACAATTTCATTGAAATAAATTTCTGTAACGTGGTGGGAGCTCATAATAAAATATTCGTATGTCTATGTCAAATTATAGAAAAACATATTTTATGAAAAAGTACCAAAAATTAACACAATTTTTATCCCTTAAAGGTTCGAATTTCCAAAAAGTACCAAACTTATATTTTTTATTTTTTTTTAATTAAAGAATACGATTTAAAATTTGTTTCTGTGTTTATTGGTTTAAAAGATACATAGGGTGCAAAAAAAGTACCAAAATACAGTTTTTACCCGTTTTCTCCCCTAAAAGTTTCGAATTTCCAAAAAGTACGAAACACCTGTCAGCTTATTTTTTAAATGGAGTAACATGCTATTTTAAGTTTTTTTATATCTTTATTAGTTTTGAAGATATAAGGTTACCGAATTTACCCGTTTTTACCCTTTTTTACCCCCTAAACGTTCGAATTTCCAAAAATCCCTTCTTATCGGATCGTTTTGGGGAGGGAGGAATCCACAGTTAAAATTTCGTGATTCTAGCTTCAGCCGTTTGGGCTGTGCGATGATGAATCAGTCAGTCAGTCAGTCAGTCAGTAACGTTACTCTTTTATATATATAGATATAGATTAGAGTAACTTCGGGTATTGTGGACTATGTGTCTAATGTGGACCAGTGTCTATTTTCAGAAACTATTGAAGGTATGATAAAACTGATTTGTCGTACATTTTACAATTTGTTTGAAACGACAATTGCACATTTGCTTTCATGAGTAATTGATATATTGGCTTTTTATTCTTGTATTGAAATTAATGCGCGTGCTCAACATTTTTTTCGGCTCAAGTAAGAAACAAAATTTGGTACAGTTACTTGGTAGAACTTAATGTTTGGTTGTTTTATATAGTTAAAGTGGATACGTAGTTTTGCATATATTTGGTAAGAATTTAAGCACATTTAGATTATTATGTAAAAATAATTTTTTACCACTGTAACCCAAGTTCGTGTAATGTGGACCACTTAAATTACTTGATTATGTACTACTGGTCCATATTACCCGACAATAACTATGTACTTTGTAAGTAATCTATCTAAGCCAAGAACGCGACATTTTTGTTTGTATTAATAAAAATATATTGAAATTAAATTTTTTAATCATTCATTATTAGCTGGTTCATGAATTTTATGTATTAAATGCTAGTCCACATTACCCTCATATAGTGGTCCATATTACCCTCCAATTTTTATAATGCTGGTTTTTGGGTTCCTTACAATATTTTCACATAAATTTTTTATCCATTGACGGAAAAAATTTTCAACTGCAAAAACAATTAGAGAATACATTATCTAATTTATTGCTTCACAACTTTTTTAATATCCATATATACTGTGGCCAAAATTAAGAAAAAACAAAACGGTAGTCCACATTACCCGAAGTTACTCTACATATTTATTGAGTTTCTAAAACTAAAATTTGTATCAACATTTTAATAGGATTGCAAATACATATTATTAACAATTTGATCCACATTTATTCCGAACATTTTTTTAGTTTAGATATGTTAATTTTTAGTCTTACAAAAAAATTCAAGTCAATATCTCAATTATATTCAAAAATATTTACACTAATGAATAATCGTTATTTCGTATTACATACTTAACAATAAAATAACTAGCAGCATCCTAATAGCCAAAAAACAAGAAATATCAATGCAACTATAGCAGAGCAACCAAAGAAATGTAAATTGCTGCCAGAGAAAATTGCTAGCACAACAAAACAAAAACGAATGCTGACGCGCAATATTAGTTCGGCAAAAAAGTGTGTATGCTACTATAGCACGAATATATATTTTGGTTGTTGTGCTACAATAACGAGTTGACAACTGGTTGTATCTGCTACTAGAAATTGCAAACTAACATTGCAATTTGTATAGTAATATATGAATAGTAACAGCAATTTATATTAGCAGAGTTATACAAAATTATAATAGTAACTATATTTTTAGTATGCAGATGATAAAAATGTATATTTACTGCAATTGAGGGCTAATATAGTAGCAATTGTAAACCCTGATCTAAACTATTTGGGACACATTTTGCTAAGAACAATAGCTAATAAGTTACGTGGATAAGAAAAAACACCTTCTTGGCGAAAATCTCATATTTTGACCAAGTTTAACTCCAAGAGTTCTCGACCGATCTTGTTGAAAAATTGTGTCTGAGTTTCTATCCAATAGAACTAACGTTGGTGTGCGATTTGGGAAAAGCGATTTGAGATGTGTAAAAATAGTTAAAACAAGTAAGAGTACTATATTCGGCCGTGCCGAATCTTAAATACCCTCCACCTAAATATGATGGTATAACAACTGAAATAATATAACAATTGTTAATAAGACTAGTTTACGCAGAAGATATTTTATTTCAAATGTACAAAAAATGTTATCTAATTCAGAAATTTACAATTGAAATTCCTATTAGAACGTATGAAATTTAACAATTTATATACTTAATAACAAGTTAATACGTTGGGATCAACATTTTTCCTTTTTAACCTCAAGTGAAGAAACAGATTATAAAAAAGGGTTTACAAATATATTTAGACAAATTTCAAGATATTGGGTTGTGGGACTTATATGAGAAATATGACCTATTATGAGTCGATTGTCATAAAATATTTCAACGTGATTGTTATGTATTTATATGGGAGCTGTTGCCAAATATGGACCGATATTCACAAAATTCAGTAGTATGATTTCAAAAATTACTGATCTGTGTACTATTTTGGTTCAATATATGGAAGCTATGACCTATTATGGGCCTAAGTATTTGAGTGCTATTTTTGTACAATTTCATATAAACAACGTCATTAACAAGAGTGGACCTTATATGGGAGCTATGACGAATTATGGACCAATATTTAAAAAATCTTGTGGTACGATTCTTGGATACAAATTATTGATCGGTCTAAAATTTTGGTTCAGTACAGATTATTTTGGATATTTATTGTTATTGTGTTTTCCGGAAGTGGTTCTTATATGGAGGCTATGACCAATTATGGGCCTATCGTAACATTTGATACATCGTTTTTGTATACATATAATGAACAAATTTGTTTCGAATTTCAACCTGATAACTATATTTGTAAGAAATTTATGAGGAGCTATGGTTAAATATGGACCGATATTCACAAAATCCACTAGTATGATTGCTGGATACAAATTACTGATCTGTGCGTAATTTAATTTTGATATCGATTTGTTTTAAATATTTATTAAGGTTAATATCTTTTTCGGAAATGGGCCTTATAGGGGAGCTATAACCAATTAGTGACCGATCTTCATAGAATTTGGTACAGCTATTTTGGTATATATGACGAATTTCAACTTAATAGCTATATTTATAAGACAGTTATGCTTATCTAAGTGATTTTCGGAAGTGAACTTTATAAGGGAGCTATGACCAGTTGTCGGCCAATCTGCGTAAAATTTGGTACAGTAATTTCTATGTATATACTTTTTATTTGTGTCGAATTTTAGCATGATGAAGCTATTTATCAGATATTTATGAGTACTTAACTGATCTTCAGAAATGGACCTTATATGGGAGCTATGGTCAAATATGGACCGATATTCACAAAATCCTGTAGTATGATTTCTAAATATAAATTAGAGATTTGTATAAAATTTTGTTTTGATATAGATATTTGTTAGATATTTATGTAGGTTATTGTGTTTTTCGGAAGTGGTCCTTATATGGGAGCTATAACCAATCGATCTTCATAGAATTTGGTACAGCGAATTTGGTATATATGGTGACTATTTATGACGAATTTCAACTTAATAGCTATATTTATAAGACATTTATGCTTATCTAAGTGATTTTCGGAAGTGAACTTTCCACAAAAAATTTGGGGTTGTAATTTTTTTAAGCACGAAACTTATTTTTCCTGAATTTTGTGTGGATACTGCAATTTGGTAGGCATTTACAGACCATAGAACCATATTTCGGGACGAAATTTGTATGGGGGCTAGGAGAAAGCATTGACCGATTCCTATAATTTTTATCAAAGTTAGTCCTTTTAACATAAAAATAATGTGTGTAAAATTTGATGGTATTATCTGCAATATATTTGCACAAATAACAAAAACAATTTTAAAATTATCATGTTTTTTTTAGGTTGTCTCACATTTTGGTTCATAACTCTGGTTCCACTGAACCGATATTGCTGATTTTCAATACCAAACTGCTTAGGAGAACAATAAACATTTTTCTTGCAAGTTTACCAATTTTGTTTGTCTATTTTGGACGTGAGCGTGTTTTACACAGACAGACAGCCAGACGGACATAGCTCAATCGACTTAGAATTTCATAAGGATCAATAATGTATATACTTTGTTGGGTCTCAGATGAATATTTATCAATGTTACACACGGAATGACAAACTTATATATACCCTCATTCACCACTTATGGTGGTGGAGGGTATAAAAAGAAAAAAATATATGGAATACAAATTTAGAGGCTTTTGATGTTTTGTGGTTCCGTAGTCCTTATATGGTCCATTTTTTTAAATTTTTTAAGTAAGATTTTTTTTTTGATTACTCAAAAACGGTTTCCCGATATTATATTTTTTTCGTGAAAATAGCTAATTTTTTTGTTTTAAAAAAACTCATGAAAAATCGAAAAGGACATAAATATATATATTGCGTTTGAATCGGCTCAGTAGTTTCGGAGTTATAATAACAAGTTGGAGCAAAAAATATATTTTTTACACGAAAAAGCAAAATCATATAGAATCGAAAACGGTAGAAATTGTTCTTTACAAAATAATGTATGATTTTTAAATACAAATTTCTGATATGTCTAAAATTTATGTTTCATATTTATACCTTACACCACCATAGTGGGGAGGGAATATTGAATTTGTGCAGATGTTTATTCCGAAAAATTCTAGATTTCGGGTTTCGTATCCCTACCTTAAGTAGATATACTTACAGAAAAAACAATGGAACTTTTGGGAGTTTTTATCGAATTTTTATGTTTTGCAAGAATAAACAAAAACAATTATTTTATTAATATTTAAAATTGAATTTAAATATTAAATTAATAAAACATTGCAATATTATAATTATTTTGAATAAAACTATTGTTACAAACTACCGAACATGATGCTTGTAACTAATATGCAAGTAATTAAATCAAAAATACAACAATTTTTAATAAAAATAAAATGAAATGAAAATTAAATAACATTTTTTCCCAAGAACTTATGTAAAGTGAGAAATATATGCATATTTCCATTTGATAAATAAATGAAAACAAAAAAGAAATGTGCATAATCGTACTCGTATAAATACAAAAACACACATTTATATATTTATTTTTATTATTCTGCCATCATGTCGATAAGTTTCCTGAAAACTTTTCAAATGAAAATACATTTTTATTATAAAATTGTAATACGATTTTTTCTTGTTCATTTTGATATTATTGGTACGAATGCGAGTGCGAGTATTAACAGAAACACAAAAATCACTTCCAATAAAATATACAATATTTTTTTATTGGTTTTATTCGCAGATGAAGCGAGTATGAGATAGTAGTGTAATGCTGTTTTCGATATTCGTTTCAGTTTCTTTAACTTTTTGTGATGTTTCCATAAAATAAGGAAAATCATAAATGCCTCGTAAAATTTTATCTGTTCATTATTTTTGGCAAAATGAAAAGAAACATGGAAAATGTGAAAAACAGCATACAAATGAAAACAAACCGTTGCTCTATTTTATGCGAACAATATTAAATTTATACAATTTCATTTTTCTTTTCTTTTTTTTTTGTAATAAGTATATATTTTGCTTCTTTTTGCTTTTTATAGACGATTTCTTGCTATTGATTTTATTATAGTCACATAAGTAAGAAATCGAAACCAATTTGACCGACTGTTCGGAAACACTACAATTTGTTATAGTAACATCTCAAAAAAAAAAAAAAACAAAGATCATTTATTAATATTCAAAATCCTCCAAAATATTTGATAGATTACAGAAATCACAAAAAAAGACATAGACGATTTTGAAATGCAAACGTTGTTGGATAAATTATTGTGTAGTGCATCATACTATACTTTTATCCCGACTATAATTTTTTACTGGATTTCTTCAAACCTTACAAAGCGAACAAAAAGCCGACTGGTTTTTAAATAAGAAACTCAAACAAAAGACAATATTGATAGAGCAGAATTTATTAACTTTTTTCCATTTCTGCATTTACGATTTTTTCGATACATTTTGTTTTTAATGTCGTGGCTGACAAAGTTACCCATGTAGTCGTATTTTTCTTTAGGGTTCAGTTATGTTTTAATTCTGCTCTGTAGTTTTAAATATGAACACAGCGATGTTACGTTGTTTTCAGAAACCTAAAACGTAGTTGTAATAAAAATGAAACACAACAAATATATTCATTCATACATCCATAACTATGTTTTACAGCAAAAAAAATTAACTACAAATGAAACAAAAAACCTTTCAAAAGTTTCATGGCAAAATAAATGCATTTTGACATTTTCATATTTCTATTTCCTCGCAGGGACAAATTACAAAATAACGCAATGGGTTTTGCGCACTAATGTACATTGTTTAACAAAAACGGGGGAAAAAACTTATATAAAATATGAATAAGACATTTTAAAAAATATAAAAAATATATGAAATTTCCTTAAGAAAGTAGTTCTGAATTGTTGGTAAGTACAACATTATTTGTTTTAAGTTTGAAAACGGTGACATGGTTTTTGGAAATAACTCTTTATGTTGCTGCTAGCTTATGATTTTCATATTAAGCGAAAAGCTTAAAGTTTGCTCACTTCCATCCCCCGTAGATTGAAATTCCGCAATACTTAGTCCAGTTGACTTTTTTAAATGACTGCTATATTACAAACAAACTTACAAAATTAGTTTCTAAGTATTTTATTTCTGTGTTTTTTATTAGTTGTGTATCGCTTCATATTAATACTATTATTTCAGTTATTGTTTAACATTTAATTAGTAAATTTTGTATGAGTTTTATTACATTTTCATATAGTTTTCCCATGAAAACTTTCCTTATCAAATAATGCATAAAAATGCTAATATTATGACTCCTCACTACTTAAACATTGGCAATTTAAATCACTATTTGAATCCAGTGGTGTAATTGGAAGCAATATAGCTAGTAGTTGTTGCAGTTTACCCACCAACAAAAAGATGGGGATATACTGATTTTGTCATTACCAGGGAAACCAAAATATGCAAATGCATGTTTTTTCTGGTGAGTCTAATGAGCACATGGATAAGATATTTACACGTTTCAGAAATATTTAAGAATTTTGGCATCGATTTGTTAGTGAATATTTTTGCATATTTTACCCTTAAATGCATATTTTTGCATATATTTGTTTAATAGCATATTTTGACTTTATCAAAAACAAATTTTGTCTTACTTGTTTTTCGCTGTTGTGTTACAGGTTTTTACTTCCTTTGTTTAAAATCCAAAATTGGAAAATAAATGGCTTTTTTTAATATAAAATATGCACTATTTTAATAATAGCGCCATCTAAATATCAAATTTTAGTTTTAATTCAAACTTAACCTTTTTAAGTGTTAAAGAAATATTGTCTTTTAAATTTGCTCCTATAACATCAGTTGATGTCGAAAGAACATTTTCTATGTATAAAAATGTTTTCAGATCCAATAGTCAACGATTTTTATTTGAAAATTTAAGTCAATATTTTGTAATTTATTGCAATAATAACCTTAATTGAAGAAGTAACTTTATATTTTTATAAAATATCATCAAAAAATACCTTTAGAGGCCTTTTCATAGGTTAAGTTCCTATTGTTTTTATGTAGTACTAGCTTACCCGGTGCGCTTCGCCACCCCAATTAGAAGAGTGAAATAGTACTATTAAGTCTCCCTTTGTGAATCTGATTGTAAATGTCTAATTTCATATTTCTGGGTCCATTATTATAGAAAATGCAGAAGAAAGTTACCACTAAAGTCACCTTTTGTGAATTCAAATTCATTCAGAATCATGTGTGCCTAATTTTAAATTTTTAGGTTTATTATTATAAAATAGTACCATTGCAATAAACAAATAGTACCATTGATTATCACTTTTGAATTCGCACTCACTAAACCATAACCTGTCAAGTTTGAATTTTAAATTTGTATAGCCTTTCCTATATTATCAACTAATTTTGTTTCTATAACAATTAATATTTAAAAATTATCACAAAACCGAAAAAAACGAAACCGCGGTTTTGAAATTCTTCGGTTTTTTGGAAACTCTAGGTCCGTTATTATAGTAAATTCAAAAAAGTACCTATGAGAACAAAGAAAAAATACCAAGAAGTATGGCCTTGAATTTTCACTCACTTGGGACCATAGACGCCTAATTTCATATTTCTATGTCCATTATTGCAGAAAATTCAAAAAGTACCATTAGAATATATAAAAAGTAACAAAAAGTCCCCACTTGTGGTTTCCCACTCACTCCCATATAAGCTTAATTTCATGGTTTTAGGTTAATTGGTGAAGAAATTACAAAAAGTCGAATAAAGAAAAAGTACCAAAAAGTCTATCTCTAGAATTCTCACTCACTTAGGACCATATATGCTAAATATCATGTTTCTAAGTTCATTGTTATAGAAAATTGAAAAAAGTACCATTAGAATAATGAAAAAATACCAAAAAGTCTCCCCCTAGAATTCTCACTCACTTTAGAACATATACGATTAATTTCATATTTTTATGTCCATTATTACAGAAAATTCAAAAAAGTACCGCTACAATATATCAAAAGTATCAAAAATCAGGCACTTGTGGATTCCCACTCACTCCGGTCCATATAAGCTTTATTTCATGTTTCTAGGTTCTTTGGTGAAGAAATTACAAAAAGTACCATTCGATTAAAGAAAAAGTACCAAAAAGTCTCCCCCTAGAATTCTCACTGACATAGGACCGTGTATGCTTAATTTCATGTGTCTAAGTCCATTGTTCTAGAAAATTAAAAAAAGTACCATTATAATAAAAAAAAGTACCATGAAGTATCCGCTTGAATTTTCACTCACATAGGACCATATACGCTTAATTTCATGTTTCTAGTTCCATTATTATAGAAAATTCAAAAAGTACCATTATAATATAGAAAAAGTACCAAAAAGCAGACACTTGTGGATTCCCACCCACTCTGGCCCATGTAAGCTTTATTTCATGTTTCTAGGTTCATTGGTGAAGAAATTACAAAAAGTACCATTCGATTAAAGAAAAAGTACCAAAAAGTCTACCCCTAAAATTCACACTCACTTAGGACCATATATGCTTAATTTCATGTTTCTAAGTCCATTGTCATATAAAATTCAAAAAGTACCATTAGATGAATAAAAATGTACCTATAGTTCAGTTCTCACATTTTGGTACCTAAATATTGTACCCTATTCCTAACACTAACTTCACTCAGATACATATCAGCTAACTTTAATGTCCATAACTGAAATAATTTAAAATATTAAAAAAAAGTACCATTAGGAGAAAAGTACCAATTTCCCTTTTCTTCCTTGAAACAATCAAGTTCGAACTTTAAAAATATTCCATTTTACCAAAATTGTTTATGCTACAGACATGTCTCAAAATATTAAAATCTGTGTTAATGTGCCCAAGAAAAAATATGTTTTAAAAAAAGTACCAAACTGTTTACCCGGATTTGGCCCAATATACACCTTGGTACACACTGTTAGTTAATTTTTGTACGAATCCAGGAACCAATGTTAAAAAATTATCAAAATTGGCTTAATAATTTCAATAAAATGTATTTTCCCGGTTTTATCCCCTTTTTGGTACATTTTTTATCCCCATTGCTTTTGTAAAATTTAATTCAAATAAATTTCTGTATCGTGGTGGGAGCTCATAATAAAATATTCGTATGTTTATGTCAAATTATAGAAAAACATATTTTATGAAAAAGTACCAAAAATAAACACAATTTTTATCCCTTAAGGTTCGAATTTCCAAAAAGTACCAAACTTGTATATTTTATTTTTTGTTAGTTAAAGAATATGATTTAAAATTTGTTTCTATGTTTATTGGTTTAAAAGATACATAGGGTGCAAAAAAAGTACCAAAATACAGTTTTTACCCGTTTTCTCCCCTAAAAGTTTCGAATTTCCAAAAAGTACGAAACACCTGTCAGCTTATTTTTTAAATGGAGTAACATGCTATTTTAAGTTTTTTTGTATCTTTAGTAGTTTTGAAGATATAAGGTTACCGAATTTACCCGTTTTTACCCTTTTTTACCCCTTAAACGTTCGAATTTCCAAAAATCCCTTCTTATCGGATCGTTTTGGGGAGGGAGGAACCACAGTTAAAATTTCGTGATTCTAGCTTCAGCCGTTTGGGCTGTGCGATGATGAATCAGTCAGTCAGTCAGTCAGTAGAGTAACTTCGGGTATTGTGGACTATGCGTCTAATGTGGACCAGTGTCTTTTTTCAGAAACTATTGAAGGTATGATAAAACTGATTTGTCGTACATTTTACAATTTGTTTGAAACAACAATTACACATTTGCTTTCATGAGTTATTGATATGTTGACTTTTTATTCTTGTATTGAAATTAATGCGACAGCTCAACATTTTTTTCGGCTCAAGTAAGAAACAAAATTTGGTACAGTTACTTGGTAGAATTTAATGTTTGGTTGTTTTATATAGTTAAAGTGGATACGTAGTTTTGCATATATTTGGTAAGAATTTAAGCACATTTAGATTATTAGGTAAAAATAACTTTTTACCACTGTAACCCAAGTTCGTGTAATGTGGACCACTTAAATTACTTGATTATGTACTACTGGTCCATATTACCCGACAATAACTATGTACTTTGTAAGCAATCTATCTAAGCCACGAACGCGACTTTTTAGTATGTATTAATAAAAATATATTGAAATTAAATTTTTTAATCATTCATGATTAGCTGGTTCATGAATTTTATGTATTAAATACTAGTCCACATTACCCTCATATTGTGGTCCATATTACCATCCAATTTTTTCAATGCTGATTTTTGGGTTCCTTACAATATTTTCACATAAATTTTTTATCCTTTAACGGAAAAAATATTCAACTGCAAAAACCATTAGAGAATACATTAGCTAATTTATTGCTTCACAACTCTTTTAATATCCATATATATTGTGGCCAAAATTTAGAAAAAACAAAACGGTAGTCCACATTACCCGAAGTTACTCTAACGTTACTCTTTTATATATATAGATTTATTTTTTGTTATACTTGTTTTAGTTCATGTTATTTTTGTTTATTTTTTTAAATAAAAGTATATTTTTTGGTTAAAAATTACGTAAAAGTTTGTTTTTTTAAGAGCATATTTTTTTAAATTTTAAGAGCATATTTTAAAGTTTTCACTGCATATTTAAAGCGCTTAAAACACTTTTGTTATAGCATATTTCCGGTTTCTCTGGTCATTAAGTTTTTAACATGTCGAAATATTGATCGCGGAATCATAAAGTATATTTTCAGGGTCCTTATAAAATTCTAAGACGATCTAGGTATGTCCGTCCGTCTGGGCCCCGATTGTTCCCATAATAAAAGGAGAATAAATTAAAATTCTAAGAATCGGTTGATGATTTCTCCTTGCATCCCTCCAAATTTCATCCCGGAATGTGTGTTTATGTTACATATATGTATACTTATAGAATAGCATTATCCAACAAAATTCAGCAACAATAAGTTCTATTTTAAAAAATTATAAAACACTAGCGGTATATTTTCACATTTGTATTGGAAATATATGCAATGGTGTACTTTTGAAATCGAAGTCAAAAAAGTTTTTGAGTTACAAAACATTTATTTTGATATACAGTGGTGGCCAGGAATTTAAGACAAAAATTGTTTGCTAAATTCCATGTAATTGTCAATTATTTTTTCAAATATTTCCACAAATATGTATGCATGAGGACTGTTTTAACACACAAGTGTGTTTTATTCGACTGTGTCAATTCATACATATTCACCATGAACACATAAAATTTTTCTACAACTTGACCAAAAATTTTTTTTTTTAAATAAACATATTTTCTCACATTTATATCATTATAATTTTATTATTATAAAATATTCGGACCAAATTTCGTATTTTTAGTTCCATTAGTTTCGGTCATATCATGTTATTAACAGCGGATGTTCGCTGAGGTGGGTCAACGTATTTCCACATATCTTTGTCCATATATGTTTTACCGATTTTTCCAAACATTTTTCAGAAACTAGAAACATTAATAATAAATTTTATACCCTTAGATGTCCTTTTATTTTGGCGCTATCGCACTTAAAATTCAGTTGATGAAAAAAATTCAAGTATTTGTCTTAAATTGGTGGCCACCACTGTATATCCCACTCGCATCCCACTAAACGACCAAAAAGGTCTTCAAGGAAAAGACCTAAGCTTTCTTTTGAGCAAAAAAGAGTACAAATTTGTATGTCTTGAGTTACAAAATATTTATTTTGATAGATATCCCACTCGCATCCCACTAAACGACCAAAAAGGATTTTGATTTTGCAAAACATTTTTTTTGATAGATATCCAACTTGCGTCCCACTAAGCGACCAAATAGATCTTCAAGGAAAATATCTTGAGAAAAAAGGGGTCCATTTTAAAAGAAAGTAAAAAAAGTTTTTGATTTCGGAAAAAAATTCAAATTTGTTTTATTATTTTTAATCTAAACTATTTGGGACCCCACATCATCGACTTCCATCCGACCCAAAAATATTAAATTTACTTTTATCTATAAAAATAACTGTTTTCCAGAAGACGTTTTATTTATTTATATATTTTTTTGACATAATATGAACATTGTTTTATATTCGGTGGTGGCTCGGTGATGGTGTGGGGTTATGGTTGCCAACCGGGCTGGACTTGGCTGTATTGTCCAGCTTTTTTGATGCTTGTCAAGCTAAAATTTAATTAGTCCAGCTAAATATAAATTTTCGACAAAAATATCCGTATTATTTATTACTTGTTCGAGAATTTAAGAAAAGTTAAATGTTTCGAATTTTTAATACTATTTTAAACAATTTCTATACTAAAGAAAGAAACGAATTTTTTTTAACATACTTACAAAAAGAGCTTAAAAATTAACGCGAAAAAAATTCGACAGAAAACTTGTCCAAAACCTTAAAAACATTTTTTTTTTGGAAAAACTGACGATTTTTTTTACATCTAAAAAAAACCTTAAAAATAAATGTTGAGAAATTTGGGCGGCTCGAAAATAATTTTTTTGATATGTAGAAGTGGAATTTTTTTTCCTCATGCCTAAAGCTATCGAAAAATCGATGGCACATTTTTCGGACTTTTTACCTTCCTTTTAAGAATTTCGAATATGTTAAATCTGTAAAACATGTATAGTTAGTTTCGAAATAGACATTTTTCAAATTATATTGTGTTATTATTTAGATACTCTAAATATAAATATCCTTAGAAGTTGCAATGTTAGGCACCTTAATAAATCATTTCAGAACATAAAATTTTAATTTGATTCATTCTTAATGAGTGAAAAAAATTCAAAAAATAGGCCATCACAACGAATCTGAATATTGTAACTTTAAAAAGAAATCTTATAAATAAATTCCAGATGAAAATTTCCTGAAAAAGTACAAAAAAAATATTCCGGGAATTCCCGGGAAAATTTTCCCGAGTAGGAACCCTAGACTGACCCGAAAAATTTATGTTTAGTTAAATAAATTTTAAAGAATAAAATGAAAATATTTAATTGTAATTCTATATTTTTGATAACGGTGGATAAAAATATATTTTAATAAAAATTATTTACACAAAACTAAAATTAGCATTTTCTCAGTAATTTTTTTAATGTCCAGTTTTTTTTTTGATTTGTCCAGCTTTTTGAACCCCAATGTCCAGCTTTTTGGCATACCTATGTGGGTGCAGTGGTGCAGACGATGGACAAATTTAGTTATTTGAAGATTTTAAAAGAAAATTTGAAAGACACTAATTTGGGCATACAAGACTACTATCATTTCTTGCACGACAACGACCGAAAGCACTCCTCCATGATTGTTCGAAAATGGCTCCTCTACAACATAAAGGTAGTGGTGCCTCACACTCCCCGGAGCCCAGATTTAAAAGCCATAGAAGATCTATGAGATATTTTGAAGAAACAAAATTCGACAGAATAAAATAACGAATAAGCAAATGCTGAAATATGCCATCGTTTAAGAATTGTGCAGTATTGGAGCAGAAAATACAGAAAAACTGGCTTAATCGATGAAAAATCACGTAATTGCCGCTAAAGAACACAAATTAAATAATCATAATATGCATTTTATAAATAGATATGTAAAATTATTTTAGGGTACGATTTTTTGAGTTAATATTTTGAACTTTCTTTAATTTTCTTGTTATAAATAAATGTGAACCTTATTTTACTATTAATTGGTGATTTTTATAAACATTTTAAAAAACATTTACTTCATTCGAATCGGGTATTTTTCGAATTATAATCAAATATTCATAGGAATAAGGAAATTGTGTTTATTTTCCAAAATATAGTTTTTTCCTGAAATCCGCAGAATTCAAATCGAAAGGATTCAGTTTTGTCTTTAAAAATAAGTAAGAAAGTATAGTCGGGCAAGCCCTACCATATGATACCCTACAACGAGTATATGATTATAAAC
This sequence comes from Calliphora vicina, assembly GCF_958450345.1. Classification (NCBI taxonomy): domain Eukaryota; kingdom Metazoa; phylum Arthropoda; class Insecta; order Diptera; family Calliphoridae; genus Calliphora; species Calliphora vicina. The sequence continues at coordinate 95,479,588 of NC_088782.1, forward strand.
AGTTTTCTTTTAATATGAAACTTATTTGAATACCAAAACTTTTAAGATATTTATGCTCGATAAAGTGTAAGTTGGCCTTATTATTTGGTGGGATAAATGAATCGTATTTGTGTTGAATTTTATTTGGATATATTTCAGAGATTTATTCACATTAATGAAATTTTCGAGAATGGTGCTTATATGGGAGCTATGAAACATTATGGATTGATAGGTACTAAATTGTTTAGTACTATTTATTATTTGTATTGAATTTGTTTTGGATATGATTATAATTAAGATATTTATGGGAGCTTACCTAGGAGATATTCCAAATACAATAGACTTAGTCCTTGGGGCAATATAAAAGTTAGTGCCAAATTTTGTCGAATTATCTTTAAAATTGCCACCTGTAGAGTTTGATACAAGGTTTACATGGACGGACGGACATCCCTTAATCGTCTCAGAAAGTGATCCTGAGCAGATTGATATACTTTAAGGTGGGTGTTAAGACATCAGCACTAATCCAATATACCCTCCCCACTATGGTAGTGTAGGGTACAACTCCCTACTTAAGTAAATTTTTTTCTATTCATTTTGAAAATGATTAAAAACGATTAAATCTGTAGTAGATTTAAATTAACAAAAATTTAATCATTCAAAGGTTGTATTAATTCTGTTATGAATTAATTAACTAAAAGAATATGGGAAGTGATTAATGAATTAAGATCAAATTTACAATAGAAACAAAAACAACATAATTTGAAATTCTTACTGAAGTCGTTTCTTCAATACATTTGCTAATAAAAAGAGTACTAAACGAAGTGAAGTATAAGTATTTCCGAACTCTTTGGAGTCCAATTAAACAGAATTCCTATATGTGTACTAGGGTGGCCCTTAATAAACGAAAGTTGGTTTTCAGGATGATTTTTTACTAATGTTCACCAAACTGGAGGGTGAGAATGGCTAAAATCCAACTTTCGTTTATTAAAGGCCACCCTAATGTGTACCCCTGTACTTTTTTGGTGTATCATATGGTGTTTTCTTTTCTGACACAAAATGTTGCCTATATATTGTGTACCATTTATTAAATGTTACCCATACCCTCATAATGTGTTGCATTTTTAACGATCACAATAGAACAAAATCATAACCATTTATGCAATTTTCTTTTATGTAGATACTAAATATTAAAAAACTATACTTTTTGCTTACAAAAAAAGGGTGCATTCTAACCCTTGGATAAAATTGAGGGTGAAACATGTAGCATATCTTCAGGGTTTTAGGGTAACATTATTAGAAAAGAACACGACCAAACTACATTTGTTTCAGAAAAGAACACAAAGAAAGGTAAAAAGCAGAATAAATGCAGCATTGCCAGAAAAGAAAACACCAATAGTGTTATATTCAAAACCTTTAAAATTCCGTAATATATTTTTATCCATTATAATTTTTTACCTAATTCGGACGATTATAAAAGTGGCACGTCCATTAGCCAGTCATCCAATTAGTGAATATAAATTCTAAATATCTTAGCCTTCATATTCCCATCAAAATATATATTTTAAATTTGTCAAATAATTTTCAATCATTAAACAACTTAAAATTGTACATGAAAAGTGCATTAATTTAGTAATAAAATCTAACATTTTAATTTTTCTTCCATTAAAAATACGATTTTATATTGAAATACTTCAAACGCTCAAAGTTCATAATCTAATTTCGTTTTACACACTCGCTCATACATACATTAAAGCAATAATCATAAAACTTAATGTTTATTGTATCAAATTAAATAAATCTAGTATGTAACAATAAAAACAGAAAAGAAAAACAAGTAAATTAAAAACAAATCATAAATTAAAATTTATAATAATAAAATTCTTTTAGGCATTTCTCTTTACAGTTTATTCCTTTCTTTTAATAGTGTTTTATATCTAATAATTTTTTGTTTTTATTCTCAAAATGATTTTAATTAAAATTTTACTACAAAATTTTAAAAGATTTATACTCATACACATAAACTTATAAATAAATATAAACTTTTTATAAAAGCATCACACTAACATATTAAATTTGTTTTTGTTGAAAATGAAATAAAATAAAAATTATTATTATTAGTAGCAGTTTGTTATTATGAGGTTAATTTATTTCTGTAACAAGTAATTTTCGTTTGACATCATTGTTACCACTCGACCAGTAGTTGTTGTTGGTCTTTATTATAAGTTTGTTTTTGTTGTACGTTTTAGCTCATATTATGCCAAATGTGCGTGTGGCACGATTTTTCTTCTAAGTTTTTTCTTTCAATTTTGATTTTTTTTGAAAACCCCACCATCACCCCCTGCACTTTATTGTGTGCTTTACTTAAATCATAAATAAAATTTCCAAAAAAATGTTTACGTCAGATTTGGCTTTTTATATCATTTTTATTTGAGTGCCAGCAAATGCTCGAAATAAAAATTTTCTTTAGATCAACATTTAGTTAAAAATTATTCCCCCCCTGGGTTGTTTTTAAACAAACATTTCTATTAAAAATTTCAAACATTTAGATTGCTGGTGTTTAGAGTACACAGTAATATGAAAATGTGTTCGCACAAATAAGATTTTGTAATATAGGAATCATTTTGGATTAAAATTTAATTTAAACTGTACAAAAATAATATTTTATATGAAACAGTATCAAATTACAGATCTAGTCCTTTCATATAACTAGAATTTGGATTTTGACAGGTTGTTACTAGCGGACATAGCTCTTGTTCTGCAAGCATACCCAAGTTATTTGAAAAAACGTACAAATTTGTCAAAGGAGGCAAGGTTTGTGGAACTTCTGAGGAGTAATTGAAGGCTTTTTATATAAGTATTGATACTTGTGATAGCCTTAAGACTTGAAGATTGATGTTTTAGTAAAATTAAATAATTTTATAAAGTTTTGGGACGATCTTAAAAACTAATAAAATTATAATATGTATTGTGATTTTCCACGAAGAAAAATATAAAATTTGTATTAATGAAAAGTTTTAACGTTTAAATATATCATAACAAGATTTGGCACCAATATAGACTCAAATATCTTTAAATCCTTAAATGTCATTAGAATTTTTAAAATTTTTTATTTTTAAATACCGAAATTCCTAAAACGGAAAATGTGTTCCAAAAACTGAGTTTTTTTTAGGTAAGTACCTACGCGTCCTGTGATAGTAAAAGAACTTTGTAAGTATTTAAGAAATATATAGGGTTATACAAATATGAAGCTTTTTCGCGGATCTAAGCTTTGCTTTTTTAAATTTTTTTACTCAAACCGAGTTTTTTTTTTTAAATTTTCCAAATTTTTCCTTATCATATAAAAAAGAAAATTTTTTTCTACAAAAGAAAAAATATATCCTCATATGAAATCAATAAAGCGGTAAGTTACAAAAAATTCGAAATCGACTTTTTGATTGATTATGACACACCATATTAAAATACAAGTTCCTGTTAAGTTTTACACTCCTGCAACTAAAAACGAAGATTTTATTAACAAAATTCGAAAAGCCCTAAGTTCAAACACAAAAAACTCATAAACCAAAAAAGTAACTTACGGGAGAATCCATATCAAAACGGACAGAAAACTGCTATTTTCGGATTTGACATCTTCGATTTTAATGAAATTTACCACACATATTACGGTTCCAAAGGGTTCCTCAAATCAATGACTTTTTCATCGGAAACCCTTTCCATTTCAAAAATATCGCGATTTGAAATTGAGAAATTTGTTAAAATTCTCAAAAATTGTATACACATAATTGCCTATAACATTGAAACTACTAAAAGTCCAACATAATTTTTGATTCCATTTTAAAGGCAATGAACGATATTGTCCTTAAAATGGTGTGAATAAAATTGTTTACTTCTAAAAGGTTAAAAGTCAATTTTCGAAGTATATATTTCAATGTGAAAAATATCAAAGATCGCGGTGTTAAAAATTCAAAAAGAACATGGTATGAGGACACACTTTCTACTATATTCGTGCAAAAACATTTCGATGGAGACTCGATTAATTCAGGAGTTATACAGAAAAACGTTATTAAAAGTACGATTTTTCATATAAGAGAGAGTGCCCTCATACCGTGTTCTTTATTAATTTTTAACACCGCGATCTTTGAAATTTTTAACATTGAAATTAGAGATGCTAAACGGGGAATCCCGTTCCCGAAAATCCCGGGGTTTTCGGGATTTCATAAATCCCGAAGCCCGGGATTTTCAAAACCCGTTTTTCATAAATAAATAGGGAAATTGTAATTTTTGTGTGCCTTTTTCATGCCCAAATATCACAAAGTGATATTCAGAAAAGTTGTTAAGCTCAACTACTGCTACAATATAGTTAATAAAGGAAAACGGTATTTTTGGTTTTCCTTGAGTGGGGTTCTAGAAAATCAATTCTTCATCTTTTTTGTAAGTTGTCTAACAAAACTCAATTTAAATCCTCTTCAAATGAAATAGATTTTATCTCAGATGAGGAGCTAGAACAAAATGAAAATATTGCGATTGTTAAAAGATAAAAGATTACTGTAAAGAGTACTGTTTTTACCAGTATGTACACTAAAAAATGCTAAGAAAGTTTCCTCAAGAAACCATGGGTCTAAAATTAAATCCTATCTTGCATATTTCGTATTTTATTGGATAAAATTAAAACTATTAAAAAAAAAATACTGAAATATCATTGGATAAAAGACGATATTATAGGAAAGATAGGATTTGATTTTTGAAAAAAAATCGACCCACCCATTGATTCTTATTTCTTCTTATAAAATTTTCTTTCAATTGTAAAGACAATTATGTACGTTTCTTTCTTATAATTTTCGGGATTTTAGATTTCCCGAAAATCCCGAAACCCCGGGTTGGAATTTCGGGATTTTTTACCAAATCCCGAACCCCGGGATTTTCAAAAATCAGTCCCCATTAGCATCTCTAATTGAAATATATACTTCGAATATTGACCTTTAACCTTTTGGGAATACACAATTTTATTCACACCATTTTAAGGATAATATCTTTGGCTTTAAAATGGAGTCAAAAATTATGCTGGTGCATATTTTTGACTCCAGCCTAGTTTCAAAGTTATTGGCAATTATGTGCATACAATTTAGAAAATTTTATCAATTTGTTAAATTTTAAATTGTTTTACATCGGAATGAGTTTCCATTGAAACAGGCACTGATATGAGGATCATATTGGATATATTATGTATGTGGTAAATTTCATTAAAATCGGAGATGATAAATCCGACTACTGTCCGCTTTCACATGAATCCTCCCTTTTGTGACTTTTTTAAAAAATTTTTACATTTGTGAAATTTTGTGTAAAACAAAAATTGGATTTTAAATAAAATTTATACTAACATAAATATATTGTTACGAAATTGTACTTGAATTCAAATATAACGATTTTAAGGGCTGATTTATAAGTAGCATAATGCTTTCAAATAACAGTGCTGTAATAGCAAACTGTAACATATCTGTTTGCATTATTAAATAAAAGCTTTCAGTTGATTTGATCTAGAATATTCGAATTTTGACAGTTAAAGAACAATCTAGAGTGCAGATGGCAGTGTTATAAATAGTGAGTGTATCAGAGACGCTTTTCGAATAAACATCAACTGAGTGCCTTAAAGTGTGTTGTGTTTCTTTCAATTGAATTCGTGTACATTATAAAGTGTGTCTTTATTTCTGCGAATTTGTAAACGTGTATATAAAAAACACTGAGTGACTATTTAATTCTGTTGTTGTTGTACATTTTAAATGAATAAAGAGTTGTTACAATTATCAAACTACTAAACGGCTTTTATTTGCAATCAAAAGTTTCCGGTTTATTTAAAGGAAATAAACCAAACGTTTTGAAAAGGTTAAAACGTAACAATATACAATAAATTTATTATTTGAATTTTTTTATAGCACATTAAGTATGCTTTAATTTTATTCATTAATTTATCGCTTTCCATTCCAAAGTTACAGCATAAATTGTGAACTAAGGTCTTTTTTTCATAAAAAAAATAATGCGCTTAACGGACTTCTACGAATTAATCGCCACTTTGGGTACCATTGAACTGTTCGCCTTTGAAATTTCGGAGTATAGCAACGTTCGGGCAATTACATCTTTCCGGCACATTTCAAAAAAAGCTGGTCAATGTTGTAGATGGCAGTCGATCAACTCGTTGTAATACATTCTCCTCAGTACACTCTTTGACAATTTTCCAGATGTACGGCTAAATGTCTTTCATGAATGGCAAATGAAAAAATGCGCTAAATCGTTTCTGCTAACATTTGAAATTGATTGACTTCATCGTTGGAATTCTCCGCCCTAACTCAGCAATGTCACTGCCTTTGGTTACATACATATGTATTTGATAAGTGGGTGTATTAGTGATCGTGGACAATTTTTCTTTCTGTTAACAACTTTTGTGGACTATTGCGAACATTTAAAAAAATACCCAAATGGCCCAGTCGTTCTGCGATTATTTATATATCGGCGTGGTCAATTTCAGTAAAAATTTAAATTGGACACTAATAAAATTAAAAAAAAAAAATTAGCCAAATCGGTGCATCCGTTTTCCGATTTTAGATAAATCATAAAAATAAAGTTTATGTACAAGACTATTGAAAAAATAATTCTTCAGATTGCTTTAGTCACTAAAGGTTAGTGTGACTATTGTTACAAATTTAGTAACAAAAACCACTGTACTGACGTTTTTAGTGTTTTATTGATTAAAGGCTGCTGAATTGTTTGTTTCCCTTTATATTAATAATATGTTTCTATAAATAAAAGAATTATGTTAATGAATACAATATTTTAAGCCGTGGCGATTTTATGACGATTTTGTGAAATTTTTGTGACGAATTTACGATATTTTTAATAGATATATTTGCTACTAATCTAAAGGACCTTTCACTGCGAAAGTAACATTTTAAAATTTAGTTAGTTAATCATAAGTTTAATTGCATGAGTGACTGTAATGTTTTAACATAACAAGAGGTATGAACGTGTTTATATCAAGTATAAATGTCCATTTCAACATTATGTTGTTCGTATAATTTTTTTCGCACAAAGTTTATTGAACTTTTTTAGTTTGCAAACAAACAAAAAAAAAATAAACAGAAAAAAAATTAAATTAAAAAATATCGTTGATATTTTTTCATATGTTTGCTGTTCAAATCACGCACTTTCTTGTACACAAATTTGAGTACCTTATACTAGGCAGAGAACATGGGGATAAGTCATTTGTTGTTGAAAATATTGTATCAAAGATTTTAAGAAAATTCCTTTTGTTTTTTAATAATAAAAAAATAAGTAGGAACAACTATTGCTTTACTTTTAATTGTCGTTATTAGTTCAACATCTTTTTCTAATGTTCGTTTCTAAAACATAACAAATTTGTTACAAAATGTATTGCTCATGAACAGCTGACTTCTACACATTGCATTTGCATGTAGCGTATTATTAAAACATTGTCGATCGATTAAAACATTTTCTTGTTTGAGTATTTAATGCATTGCGTTTATAGAGGCAGGCTGGCAAGCAGTTTGCTTTTAGTTTTTTTTATGCGTTTTAGTTTGTTGTTACGCACTAAAAAGAGTTCATTGACTGAGTACTTGGTTTTATTATTAATTTTTTTGTTTCTAGTTTTTCATCATTGGATTTGACGTTGTTAATGCGGGCCGGCAAATACTCGTAAATGCATTGATTTGGCAATGCATCAATGAGTTTTGTTAATTTTGTTCGCTTTAAATTTTATATATATTTTTTTTAACTCATGCGTAATAAATGGAAAATATGTTTATTGGTCTCATTAATTTCATTTGCGTATGAATGCACAAATGAAAAAATAATCTAATACATTGTTTTAAATATGCATAAGAGTTTGTTATAATTATTATTATTATTATGTGTTTAATGCTATATTATAACTAAATTTGAAATTTAATAAACCTGACCTAGACTCAACTTGATTTATGTTAAAACGAAACTTGGCGCAATTCTTATCATATTTGCATGAACCGCAAACTGAAATTTGACATTAATGTTTATTAGCATTATGTGTGAATATGAAAAGTTTATTTCCATATAATAAAAATCTCAGTGATTTTTACAAAATGGAAAAAATAATCAATGGTCAAATTATGGAATATTTGGGATTTTTCAGTAAAAAAATATTTTATACTTTTAGACGATTTTTATTAACATATCAAATGTAGGAAAATCCTATATGGTATTGTTAATTTCTATGCCAATTGCATAAAATTTAGAATATAATAGGAAATAAAAATATGAAAAAGTATAACAATACCTCCGTACCTGTGATTTTCGAGAAAAACTATGAGCCCAATTTGCTTACTGTTATGAATTTTAACTAAAACCTGTTTAGAATATTATAGTACAGGTAATTTTAAATATATTCTGGAAGTTTTACAAAAATCGGAAAATGTTAACCCTTAATCGTGAAGATCAAAAGTAAATTTTTTTTAATATTTGGAATTTCTCATGGAAAGATAGCGAAATCTATAGACATACAGTGGTGGCCACCAATTTAAGACAAATACTTCAATTTTTTTCATCAACTGAATTTTAAGTGCGTTACAGCCAAAATAAAAGGACCTCTAAGGGTATGCAATTTATTATTAATGTTTCTAGTTTCTCAAAAATGTTTGGAAAAATCGGTAAAACATATATGGACAAATATATGTGGAAATACGTTGACCCACCTCAGCGAACATCCGCTGTTAATAACATGATATGACCGAAACTAATGGAACTAAAAATACGAAATTTGTTCCGAATATTTTATAATAATAAAAATATAACGAAATTGTACTTGAATTCAAATATAACGATTTTAAGGGTTGATTTAAAAGTAGCATAATGCTTTCAAATAACAGTTCTGTAATAGCAAACTGTAACATATATGTGGGCATTATTAAATAAAAGCTTTCAGTTGATTTGATCGTAAGTTGGCAACGCTGTATTCGAATTCGAATATTCAGTTAAAGAACATTGTACCACAGATGGCGTATGTATTAGTAAGGTCTAGAATATTCGAGTGCAGATGGCAGTGTTATAAATAGTGGCAGAGGTTGCAGTCGTGAGTGAGTTTAATCGGAGACGCTTTTCGAATAAACATCAACTGAGTGCCTTAAAGTGTGTTGTGTTTTTCAAGTAAATTCGTGTACATTATAAATTGTGTCTGTATTTCTGAGAATTTATAAACGTGTATAAAAAACATTGAGTGGCTATTTAATTCTGTGGTTGTTGTACATTTTGAATAAATAAAGAGTTGTTACAATTTTTAAACTACTAAACGGCTTTTTTTCAAAAGTATCCGGTTTATTTAAAGGAAATAAACCAACGTTTTGAAAAGGTTAAAACGTAACAATATAAATGTGAGAAAATATGTTTATTTAAAAAAAAAAATGTTTGGTCAAGTTGTAGAAAAATCTTATGAGTTCGTGGTGAATATGTATGAATTGATATAGTCGAATAAAACACACTTGTGTGTTAAAACAGTCCTCATGTATACATATTTGTGGAAATATTTGAAAAAATAATTGACAATTACAAGGAATTTAGCAAACAATTTTTGTCCTAATTACCTGACCACCACTGTATATAAAAATGGATGTTTGTATGTATGTGGGTATGTATGTATGTTCCGAATGAACTCAAAAACGGCTGCACCGATTTTTATGAAATTTTCAGGGAATCTTCAGAATAGCCCAGCGGATATCACTGTATAGTCAGATTTTTGATATTCGGTCTGTGGGCGGAGGGGCGTGTAAAAAGCCAATTTTTACATTATACCGCTAATGCCCTATATTTCATAAAAATGGATGTGTGTATGTACAGTTCCGTATGGACTCAAAAATGGGTGGACCGATTTTGATGAAGTTCTCACCAAATCTCCAGAAAAGCCTTTTGGGTGTAAAGTCAAATTTTTGATTTTCGGTCTGTGATTAACAATTTTGTTTACTCTTGCATAATAGGTGTATGAATAAGAAATTTCCATACTAAATTTTTGAATTCATTGGAACCAGCCGAAATGCCACTACATGTATTAACATTTTTTTTAAAATTGCTAGCTTTTTATCTACCAGATAAAATTTACAAAATAAAACCATCAGCGTAAACTACATTTTCTCATAAATTGGGTACACAGAATTTAGATATAAACTCCATCTTTAATTTTTCAACCATGTAAAGTAAACCGATCGACTCAGAATCATTACTTGAGACGATTAAAGTCCATGTAAATTTTGTGAGAAAAAATAAAGTTCGTAATTTTGAAAATATCTCGATAAAATTTGGATCATACTATTTTTTCGGACCATTGACGAAGCCTATTGAAACTGAATGAAATCGGTTCAATATTTCATCTAGCCCAAATACAAATGTCCTACCGAAATTTGACTTTATCGGTAATAAATATAATTAATTTTAATTTATATAGGTATCTATCTAGTAGATACAATCTACACAAATAAGTATATAAGGAATTCATGTCACCTAATTTTATGATGATCGATCCATAATTAGTCATAGCTCCCATGTAAGTTCTGCTTCCGAAAATTAATTTAACGAGCACAAATATCTTAAACGTGTTGATATGCACATAAAATTTAACTTTCATATATACATAAATCTCACGACCTAATTTCATGGCGATCGGTCCATAATTATTCATAGCTCCCATATAAGGCTGTAAATTTTAAAAGAATAACATTTAGATTGAGTTGGGTATTTTATGGTCGGACTTGAATGACATATCTTTCTTACTTGTGTTTGTTTAAATTTGTACTCTACAATTCTCAAATTGACAAATGAGTTAAGTCTTTTTCAGTAGATTTTCCGATCTATGTGTACTTATCTATGGTTAAACAACCAGTTTTAATTAAATTCCCGAGAATTCCATGAAATTTTTAATTCCCGTCAAAAACAATACCCCGGCAAACCCCAAGCTTTACTCCTGACTTTAACGGTAGTTAAACAGATTTTAAGAAATCATCATATGTTTAAATGATTTCAAATAAAAGAAATCATTTTAAAAAGAACATATTTATGATGTTTTGAAGTTGTAACTTTAATAACCTTTATTGCGCTAAAACAAAATGATCGAGAAAAACTATAAGTATTTCCGTACTTTATGAAGTCCAACAAAACAGAATTGCTACATATCAATGTGTAATTAACACACTTTTCCGTGTATCGACTACTTAGAATTACATAGTTTTGTAGCTTTTTATTTTAGTGATATTAAAGTAATTTCTTAACATCCATATTTGATGATGCCTTAATTCGTATCATCGTGCAGTGAAATGTCATTACTATAACATTGAAACCCATTTCTATGTAATGAACGTTTTTTCCTGGGTTTGTATAGAAGTAACTGCAATAAAGGATTTTAAATTACATAAGTCCATTTAAATTAGGGATTTACATATAAGTATCCCATATAAAATTTAAACAAATTTGGGTTTTTAAATCCTTTAGAGTTAGGACGGATATATGAACATCATTCAAAAGTCATAGATTTGACATAGAGACGACTGGTATGCTGAGCTAGCTATCTGTTCAAACAGTAATAAAAATAAGCTAAATAGAAAAAATTTAAATAAAAAATTTCAGATATTTGTAAAAATTTAAAAGTAAATATTTCCTTTTTCCATTAACTTGACAGGTGTCAGATTAACAAAAAATTCCCTCATGTTATTTGCACATTTTTTGTAAATTAATATGCAAAATTTTTTGTACATTTTAAAATAAAATTTTCTTTATGTTTATTTAACTTATAAAAATATGGCAAAAACAAATAACAAATTAAAAACAAAAAAACAGGAACAAATGTATTAATACGTTAGAGTGTATCCTGTTTATATCCTGTATTTACAGATTTTCGAAATGAAATGAAAAAAGTTTACTCATTCTACAAAAATAAATCCTACATTCATACATACGCTATATAATCCCACATGAAGGCAAAATAATTTGTTTTATTTATTTTTTATTTAAACAAAATAAATTTACGAAAAAACGGATAAAAACAAATATTAAATGGGGAAAGAAAAAAAGTTTGGTAAAAACAAATAATGAAACGAGAAAACAAATCACGTGCCCCATAATCTGTTCAAGAAATCAAAAGTGAAAACTTTTAACTCATAAGGAGTGAACTGAACTGCCAACAATGCAGAAGCTAAACACATGCCATGCAAAATTTACAGTATGACTAGAATTTATTACTACATATAATTTTATATTGAAATATAAATTAACAAAGTTTACACTTGTCTGCTTCACAACACACCAACAATACGCTGGATCCAAAAACACTGATAATTCCGATAAAATCCTACACAGTGTGGCATTAGGGTGACAGCCGATTTTATTTTTTTAGATTTCAAACAGTGCCGGGTGGAATATTGTGACACTGAAAATTTGAGCCAAATCGGACAATGATTTCGGGACGCGCATCGGGTTCAAATGTCAGATATATGCAGAATTTCACTATTTAAGTGAAATAAATTTGTTAAACTCCATAACTTTCTGCATTATGTTACAGAAATAAGTAGATTTACTTATATTAATAAAAATTACAGTAAAAAAATCTTTTGGATATTGACCCTATATCTCCTTTGGATGAAAATGACCCACAAACTGTATAGCTAAAATTCGAAAAAATGCAAAAAAATTTAATTTTTTGTGAAAATTTTGTTACTAAATAATTACCAATAATAATGCAATTGAGTGCAAAAGAATCGAAATGTATACGAAATTGCCGTTGTATTGAAATATAAAAAAATCGGCTTAAAAATTGTTAAAGTTATTAAAAATTCCCCAGACCATTAACGTGTCTCAGGCCACTAGAACAAAAAATTTAGGAAAAAAATTAACATATTCCAGAAAAATTAAAATAACAGCTCATTTTTACTTAAAATATATCCATATTGACTTATATATGAGTTTTTGTCTTAGTAGGAAACCGTTAACCTATTCGCAGGTATGCCCAATTTTTTTTATTTTTTAACGGTAATTTCAAATCTCCATTTTCAAATCTTTACAAATTTTGTTACACAAATTTCAGAATTTTTCGATCATCACATTGGGATTTATTGATTACAGAATAAAAAATATGAAAAAATTATGTCAATACCTCCTACTGTTTTTCCGTACCTGCGATTTAAATTCAGCAATTTTCGGCTAAAAAATAATTTATTGTCCATATTTTGGTGAATGTTAACAATTTCCTTACTGTTATGAATTTTAAGTAAAACCTAAACATAATATTATAACACAGATAATTCTAAATATGCTCTGAAAGGTTTACTAAAATCGGACAACCCTTAAATCTTAAAGGTCAAAGGTCAAATTTTGCAATATTTGGAATATCTAAATGAATGATTGAGAAATATTATTAATTTTTGGGCAGATTTTAATGAAATTTTAGACCGTTAAAGGTCTAAAATTTACAACAACGGCACAAAAATGGAAATTAACCTTTAAGAGCACTTGGGGTCAAAATGAGTGTTTCTTTCGTGATTTTAAAAGTGCTATTAAGGGTTAATTTCCATTTTTGTGCTATTATTGTAAATGCTGGACGTTACGTTATATTTTTCTCAAGTTTCATTAAATTCAGCCTAAAAATATATAACAATTCGCTATCTTTCCATTTGTAATTCCAAATATTGAAAAATTTGACTTTTGACCTTCACGATTTAAAGATTATCGTTTTCCAATTTTAGTAAAACTTTCAATTCGAAAATGGAGATTTGAAACTGCCGTTAAAAAAATTATAAAAAAATTAGCGGTATCCTACGAAGACAAAAAATCATACACAAGTACATACGGATATATTTTAAGTAAAAACTACCTCTTATTTTAATATTTACACATTTCGATTCTTTTGCATTTAATTGCAAAAGTAATTATTTAGTAGCAAAATTATTACAAACACTGAAAAAATTGCATATTTTCCGAATTTCAGCGATAATACAGTTTGTGGGTCATTTTGACCCAAAGAAGATGTAGGGTTAATCTCCAAAATATTTTTTTACTGTAATTTATATTAATATAAGTAAATCTACTTATTTCTGTAACATAATGCAAAAAGTTAAGGAGTTTCATAAATGTATTTCATATAAATAGTGAAATTTTGCCTTTGACCTCGATTTGCGTCCCGAAATCATTGTCCGATTTCAGCACTTAACTTTTAGACCTAGTGTCACAATATTCCGGACGGCACCCTTCAAAATTTTTAACACATATTTTTGTCCATACAACAAAAATGTTCTAAACTACTAAGTCTATTTGAACTATGTTTATTGTTTTGTCATAAAATAATACTTTTTTTGTTTAAAACATAACAACAACTATTATAGTATATTAGGACATTACGACAATATGATTAATAGCAGATCGTGTGAATACCCCAAATATTTTTTAGTTTATTAGTTCACATTGGGTCCAATAGGCCTAAGATCTTAAAGTAATTACTAATATTAAGTTGTATCCTATAAAATTGTTCATACTTTAAAAAACATAGGTGGTTATAACAATAAAGAGTACACATCTCGTACCAAATTCATTTGTTTGCTTCTTACAACTTTACAAAGTATTTGAGGCAAACAACAGCTCCAACCATAAACTTACATTTAAGTTTACATACGACTATGGATGTATGTAGAAAGAATGAATGAATAAATGAAATTATGCATACAAATATGTATGTACCCAAGACGACCCCACTAAATCTACGGATACAAAAATAACATGACATGGGCCAATTTCCGACACTTTACAAACTTTTACACACTTCATGGCATGCAAGTTTTATAAGCTTGAAAGCTCCTTCATTTTTTGTTTTCTTGCTAAAAAATAAATAAGGTCTATCTAGATGTGTGAGTATGTTTGTTTTCTGTGAAAAATAAGTATGTAGTGCTTAATAATGCCAGCTACTCTACTTGTATCGTGTTGTTCGAGTTAAACTCTGTTCGATTTACATACTTATTTATGCCTCTAGTTTGAGACTACTGTTGCTAACAATTTCATCAGATTATACAAGACTTTACGCAGTAGATACATTTCACAACAGGCCAAGTATATACAGTTGTTGTTTGAAACCAGGCTGCAAGTAAGATTGTTGCAAAAGTTGTGATTAATTGTGCTGTGAATTGTGGTCCCTTGGAGAGGCAAACAAAAAAGTGTGCTTCATTAGTAAAAAAATATTTACTTACGTTTACAATTTAGTTTTTTTTAATGACCAAAATTCAACCTCTAACAAATCCTATATACCAATATTTCGAACAAAATGACAACATGAATAAACCAATCATTAAATATTGTATTACTTATTATCCATTAGAGTGTCCCTTATAAGCCAAACATTTTTTTTGGGGAATTTTGGAACGGGTTCCCTCTATTTTTTTATATGTATATATAAAACTATAGTTAAATATGATATTTTGTCTTTCTATCATGATTGCAACCTGTGCCGACTTGCGATTTAGTTTTTGGGGAAAAAATGCAATTTTTTAATTTTTTGTAAAAATTTTGCTATTAAGTATTTTTATACCCTTCAGCTTCGTGAGAAGGGTATATATAAGTTTGTCATTCCGTTTGTAATTTCTACATTTTTCATTTCCGACCCTATAAAGTTATATATTCTGGATCCTTATAGATAGCGGAGTCGATTAAGCCATGTCCGTCTGTCTGTCTGTCTGTTGAAATCAATTTTCTGAAGGCCCCAGATATCTCCGGGATCCAAATCTTTAACAATTCTGTCAGACATACTTTCGAGAATTTTGCTATTTAAAATCAGCAAAATCCGTCCATAAATAACGGAGATATGAGCAAAAATCCGAGACAACCACTGAAAATTTCATCAAAAAACACAATGTATTGCATGCTTTGACAAAAAAGCAACAAAACGTATGGTTGGATGTGCAAGCTTTGCGTATTTTGTTTTTGTTTGTGTTTTGTTTCTTTTGGCGTTGTTGTTGTTTATTATACGACTAAACGTTTGTTTGGTTGTGTGTTGGTTTCATTGCCTTGCGTATTTTGTTTTTTCTTTTGGTGTTCTGTTTCGTTTGGCGTTGTTGTTGTTTTTTGTGTTCTTGATAAATTTAGGATGCTGTACGCTAAAAGTGGGCAATGTACATACATACCTATGTATATACTAATTAAAAAAATAATAATGCATCCACAACAAAGGTGAAGGGTATATAAGATTCGGCATAGCCGAATATAGCACTCTTACTTGTTTGTGTTGTTATTGTAAATACGAAACTTCATGTTATATTTTTCTTAAGTTTCATCAAAATCGGCCCAAAAATATATAACATTTCGCTATCTTTCCATTAGAAATTCCAAGTATTGAAAAATTTGACCTTTGACCTTCACGATTTAAAAGTTAACGATTGCCGATTTTAGGAAAACTTTCAGACTATAACAACTATAAGAGGTATTGCCATACTTTTTTCACATTTGTATTCCCTATTATGTTGTCAATAAATCCCCATGTGTAGATCAAAAAATTCTAAAATTAGTTTAACAAAATTTTTCAAAATTTGAAAATGGAGTTTTTAAACTGCCGTTAAAAAAATATTTTTTTTTGGTCATTCCTGCGAAGAGGTAAACGGTTTCCTACTAAGACAAAAACTCATACACAAGTAAATATGGATATATTTTAAGTAAAAATGAGGTTTTATTTTAATATTTCTCAAAATATGTTAATTTTGTTCCTACATTTCTTGTTCTAGTGGCTTGAGACACATTAATGGCCTGACAAATTTTTAATAACTTTAAAATTTGTTAACCAATTTTTGATTTTTACGTACACATTTCGATTCTTTTAAATTAAATTGCTAAAGTAATTACTTAATATAAATTACTTAAATTGCATTTTTTCCACTTGATCCACTTCACCTCAAAACTAAATCGCAAGTCGGCACGGATTGCAATCATGATAGAAAGACAAAATTTCATATTTAACTATAGTTTTATATATACAAAAAAAATAGAGGGTATCCGTTGCAAAATTGCCAAAAAAAAATTTGTTTGGTTTATAAGGGACACTCAAATGTACATTTATTAGTTTTATTAGATTATTCCACAATCGAATTACTCGTTATACGAAAATGGTTATTTTTAAATTGTTCGAATAATTATTCGTAAGAAATTATTGGATTAATCGAAGGATTATTACTCGAGTATATGTTATCTTTTCCACTAGTCAAATTTATGGATTCAAAATCAACAACAAACTGAAAATTTACACAATTTTACAGTTTTGTAATATTTTTTCGTGCACTGCATCCCGGCTATTGCAGTACTAAACATAGAAGAACACTACAAGATGTAGCTAATGACTGCGAGTTATGAATTTTGTTAAAAGATTAAAAACATGTTAAACCTTGCATAAATGTAATTTTATTGAGGAATTTCGTTTTTTTTCAGTTTATTCAATAAACTAAACCGTTTTTGAGTTACGCGAATATATGTTGTGCAACCTCCTCCATTTTCGAAATCACGTTATAGCTCGAAAATAAGAGCTAACCTAAAAAAATAATTCAGCATACCCGAATTAGTTTAAGCCGCTGGGTGCCCTCTTGACTGAAAAAAGTGTCAATTTCGTGCACAGTGATATTATCGAATTCTTAAAGGCTAAAAAATAATTTTTTTTTTTATCGAACATTATCGTTTCGTCCCATAAGAGAATTATTTTTCAACGATGTTTATAAAAGATTTATGAGCATTTAAGTAATTTTCGAAAATGGTCTTTATATGGGGTCAAGTATGGACCGATCCAAACGTAATAGCGTTTTGTGATCGAATAATTTAAAATTAACCAATTAAATCTAAACCCCGATTAATTACACAGTGCAACAGTGAAAAAAACACACGATCATGACTATATTGGTTCGACTCTACTACCAAAGGGTAGTACAACCCTATACTCAGTTTGACCATTTAGGTGACCGATTTTTTTTTATGGGCCCCCAAAGTTTCTGAAAATCAGTGGGGTCTCTAAAAAAGGTGTCATCAGTTTTTGGTTAACAGCTAATTCAGACTTTGCTTAACTTTATATGGCAATAATATAGCTAAGAGTCCGCCAAATAATTTTTGTTAAAATTTTTTTCCAAAAAATTGCTTTTTCATGCACTTTTGTTGGAAAAATATAGGAAGAAATTTTTTTTTTTTACTTTTTTTAGAATAACTTCCAGAGTCTCCTAATTTTTCACTAACAATATTTAGCAAAGTTGTAGCTACGGTAAAGTTGAACAACTCTTGAGAACATATCAATGCATTCTGAGCGTGTCTAGTCACTCTAAATAGCACATAAAGATCAATTTGAATCTTAACAATTTTCGTTTTTACTATTTTTCGACGCTAAAACAAAAATTTTTTGTTAAAATAGTATGATCAAGTCCACACTTCTATGCTGTGCTGTATTATTTACTCGGCTGAGGTGTTCGGAATGGGGATCAGTGAGTGGACCCTCAATGTCACACATTTAAAAAAATAATCGCCAAAAAGCCACTTATGATCCGAATGAGCTGAAATTCAAAATACAGATAGTCCTTGAAAAGGTCTACAAAAATATGCTTTTATCTGTAGGTTATCGCTTTGAGTTCAAGAAATATTTAGGTTTAATTTTTTTTTTTTTAAATTTTGCTCGATCTTTTTTTTGTATTTATATATGATAAGCCTACGAAAGGTCGAAATTTGTTTTTTATATATATGACGTATATTATTTCGTCCCTATAAAAAGTTACTCGTATCCAAAGTTAAGGCATCTTTTTATATATTTCAACTTTGAATGCTTGTGTTTTTTAAGTTTTTTCCCAAAAAAGTCCCCATACTTTTTCTTTTATAAAAAACAAATTTTCTTCGGGACTATATATATTTTTTTATGATCTGAAAGAGAACTTAATGCAAAAACGTATAAAGTAAAACTTGACTTACTTAAGCGGATATTGTACCCCCCAGCCCTATCCAAACTTGGTCAATTTTGAAACAAAATTTTATGTTTGAGTAAAAAATTTTAAAAACGCAAAGCACCGATCCTCAAAAACTCGACATATTTGTATAGCCCTATATGTTGTTTATATACATACAAAACGGTTTTACTATCATACCGTAAATAACGTCAAAGTGGGCTATTTTCTAAAAAAAACTCACTTTTTGGAACACATTTACCCCGTTTTAGGAATTTAGATGTTTGAAAACAAAGAATGGCAACATTAGTGATGCCATTGACTTAGGAATATTTAGGTCTATATTGCTTCCAAATTTTATTGTGATATCTGTAATTGTTAAAATTTTTCATTAATTCAAAGATTTATTTTTCTTGATGGAAAATCACCATTTTATAATATTGTTAGTTTTTAAGGTAAAATAGTCCGAAAAAACACAAAATTAATTCATTTCACTAAAATGTCAATCTCCAAGTCATAAGGTTTCCACCGAAATCAAAAACTTGTATAGAAAGCTTATATTTACTCTTCAGAAGCTCCACAAACCTTGCACACTTTCCAAAATTTTAATGTTTTCTCATATCTTGCATCAAGCCGGGTTTGCGTGATTTCAGATTGGATAAAGTGATGCGCCTGGACCATACCGATAATGATTTGCCCATTCTTCGTTATTCCAGCACAATAGAGAAGTATACACCCTAGCATACATTTTTAACAAAAAATTATTGTTTTAGAGTAAAAAAATAGTAAAAAACTAAAATTTTTAAGCTACAAAGGGGTTTTTTGTCAGCTATTTAGAATGCCTAGATATGTTCGGATTGCATTGATATGTTCACAAGAGTTATTCAGATTTACCGTAGCTACAACTTTGCAAAATATTGTTATTGAAAAATTAGGAGTCCCTGGAAGTTATTCTAAAAAAAGTAAAAAAAACAATTCCTATATTTTTTCAACAAAAGTGCACGAAAAAGCTATATTTTGAAAAAAAAAATTATTTGGCGGACTCTTAGCTATATTATTGCCATATACAGTTAAGCCGTATCACAAAGTCTGAATTAGCTGTTAACCAAAAACTGATGACACCTTTTTAGAGGCCCCATTGATTTTCAGAAACTTTAGGGGCCCATAAAAAAAAATCGGTCACCAAAAGAGACAAACTGAGCATAGGGTTTTACTACCCTTTGGTAGTAGAGTCGAACCTATACTGTCGTGATCTTGTGTTTTTCCAAAAGTCTTCATTTGTTGCATAGTGTTATTTGCTCGATTAAACCAGAAACCCGATTAACTGAATACCCTAGTATTTGTCAATAGCTGACACCTCATAATCTCGAACAAATACTTTGGAAATATTCGAGGCAATACGCAGGGTTTTCCCACAATCATTATGCAACCATGGACCTTGTTCTGAAAGCGATATGGTATCTTCGTTGGCAGATGAATAATCAGTGTTTTATTCTCAGCTCATTCGGTCCATGTTATTCAGAGATTGATGATTGCTTTTGTTGATTTGTATGAAGATTGTTCTGGTGGTTTATGTCTAATATGTAAAGAGTTAATGCACGTAACTCCAATTTTCTTTATTAAAATCATATGGTGGATGAATATAGAATTATACATAATTTGCAATATGAAAAAACTCATATTAACACTAATGATAATAATCTAATCAAAGTATTTATTAACATCACATTCATTAACTTTTCCCTAATAATTAAATCAATAGTCCTGGTCTGCACTTATCCGTTCCAACAACTCTTTGTTTGAACTCACTAATGGACTAGTAATCTCCATGAATGATTTTGTTTCCTTGCCTTTTTTGCAAACAATTTAAAAAGTACCAAAAATAATCATCAATCATTTCTGTTTTATTTTTTTTAAAAATAATAGTTAAATGGATGAATAGGAAGTTGGAAAAAAATAATAAATAAAGAAAGGATAAGGATAAGGAAGGGCTCTTAAACAAGCAAATAAGGAAGACGTTTGTTATGATAAAAAAAAAAACAATAACAATAATCAGAAATAGTAAAGAAAAGAAGCCGGTGGTTAGAACTGAGCAGGAAAATGATTCAGGAATAAAAAGTAAAACAAAACAGAACTTTAACAACAAAGTTGCTTAAAAGGTTTTGTCACATTGTCAATGCTGTCAACTGAGGCGAATAAAAAAGGAAAACACAACAAAAGGGGGTTTTGTTGTTGTAGGATTTTTTTTTTGCCTTTTTGTTATTGTAGTTTTTCATATATAATTTTTTCCAAACCGTATTTAAAAAGATTACATAACAACAGACATAAAATAAAATAACAACAAGGGTGAAAGTTAACTTGGCCTTTAAAGCCTGTGAAAACGAATCTCCCGTTGTCATAAATTTTTATGTTTTTTTTTCTTGAAGTGCAACAGTGCGCAAAAAATTTTTGAATTATTCTTTGAATTTCTATGATTTTTTTTTCGTTTGAACTTTTTTTAAAAATATAAAGAGTGTGCAATGGAATGAAGTAATTTGCGGTCATGATTAAGATTTTGCATTCTTAAAGTATGTGTAATATTATCTATACCGGTATGTACTTTCATACATAATATGTATGTACAAATTTTCAGCATTTTGTTTTTAGAGGACGAAGAACAATATTAGACGTATGAAGCACCCAAAATCGAAAAAGTCTAATATAATGACAAGCCTAATGTAATGTACAATATATTTATGAATGTATGTTTAAAATAATTATTTTTTCAATTATTTACACCCATTAACACGATGTCTGGTTATGTGTTAACTTATATTTATACTGTCTGTTAAAATCATTTTTGTATAAAAACTGTCAGAAAACTTCAGGTTAAAACATAAATATTAGGTTATTCGAATTATTCGATTTTTCTCTTTTCGAATAAAACGAATAAGAGATTTTAACTTGTTCGAATAATTCGATCAACGTTTAAAATTAATCGAATTATTCGAATAATTTAAATTTTTTTAAAAAAGTAAAGAATGAAGTTTTGATTTTGGTTTTTTAATATACGTTAAAGTTAAAAATTCAAGTATTGATAATGTTAAAAAAACATTCGAAAACAAAGTCCATCATTAAATTTTCAACATATATATTCTGATCAGATTAACTCCCGAACAATCTACAAAACAATTGTCTAGAAAACCCTTTAGTTTCCGTTTCGAGCTATGCTTTAAAAAATTTGAGCTAGTTGGACATGATCCTGAATTCAAATACAATATAAACGTATTAAGAACTTTTTTATGACGTTCATTAATTCGGGTTTTAAATTGAGTAACTAATTCTTTAATAAATTAATTATTCACTATTTCTAAATTATTTATAACGAATTGTATTATACATCAAGCTCTATCAACGTTGCCGGATCTTTGCTTAATAAAGTGGTCTTGGGGAATTACACAATAAAGGGAATCTGTCCAAAGTTTCATATCATTGTCAGTGAACGTGTCTAATTTGAAGTCAGTCAAAGATGTTCAAAATCATGTATATGACGAACTTTTGCAACAAAATGTTAGTTTGCAATATTTGTGTTTATCATTCGATTTATTAAATATTTTGCAACACTTACGTACGCGGTTAATAACATCACTTATATATGTACATATATTTTAAGATCAAGTCCTTCATCTATTTCAATGTAATCATTATAAATGTCATCCTCAATATCACTTTCGACGACCGTTTCAAAATCACATTCAACTCCACTTTAATCTAAGTTAATATTTTCATTATTAATTGCGGTTCTTCTAATATTTCGCCAGCTAAATAACAAATATTTTAGTCTGTACCTTTTATTTTCATTGGCTCAAGTCCTAAGTTAAAAATTTTGAAAGATTTGTTTTTAGAATTGTAACTTCTTGCAGTAATATTTATATATTTATCGAAGAAGCTATCGGAACACTCATCTACAGTGATGGAAAGTCCCTTTGTCTTTAGTTATTTTTCGAATTTCAGAAACAATACAATTTTTGTGAGTCATTATTACTTATTTAAATTTGAAATTATGAAAAATTTTAAGCAATTTTATAAATTTAAATATATATGAACATTTAGTCGTTTTATTCGATTATTCTACATAAAATTGTTCGAATTATTCGTTATTCGAAAATGGCCATTTTTAAATTGTTCGAATAATTATTCGTAAGAAATTATTCGATTAATCGAACTAATAAAATTCTATTGATATTTAAAAAGCTTATTTTTCAATTATTTCACAAGCCAAATATTACATTAATTTGTTGTATATTATGGAATGATGCAATTGTACGTAATTTTAAATAATTTCAAATTGTAATTACAGACACTCAAAATTTACTTGTAAACACTCACAAATGGTGGGAAAAAATTTTATTAAAAGTAAACATATTTTTTTTGCATCTTAAACATATTATGGCTACGCATATAGAATCTTGGTTGTACATAATAATAATATGTTTGCCTATTTATCATTACTATGATCGCCTGGCGGCCGAAATTCCACCACCATAAGTGGTTAATGAGGGTATATATAAGTTTGTCATTCCGTGTGTAACATTGAGAAATATTCATCTGGGACCCAACAAAGTATATACATATATTATTGATCCTTATGAAATTCTAAGTCGATTGAGCCATGTCCGTCTGTCTGTCCGTCTGTGTAAAACACGCTCACGTCCAAAATACGCAAACAAACTTAGTAGAGTTGCAAAAAATGTTTATTATTGTCCTAAGCAGTTTGGTATTGAAAATCAGCGAAATCAGTACAGTGGAACCAAAGTTATGAATTAAAATGTGGGACAACATCAAATAAAAATTGATAATTTTCACATATTTTTGGACATTTTTTGTAAATATATTGCAGCTAATATCATAAAATTTTGCACTCGTTACTTTTATGATAAAAGGAGTAACTCTGGTGAAAATTTTAAGAATCGGTCCATGATTTCTCCTAGCCCCCATACCAATTTCTTCCCGAAATATGGTTCTATGGTCTATAAATGCCTACAGAATAGGAATATCCATAGAAAATTCAGCAAAAATAAGTTTCGTGGTAAAAGAAATTTTATTACAAAATTTTTCGTGGATCGGCCCATATTTGCCCATAGCCCCCATATAAAGTACACTTTCGAAAATCACTTAAATAAGCATAAATGTTTTATAAATGTCGCTATTAAGTTGAAATTAGACACAAATAATCCCCATATATACCAAAATCGCTGTTCCTAATTCTATGAAGATCGGCCTATAATTGGTTATAGCTCCCATATAAGGACCACCTTCGAAAAACACAATAACCTATATAAATATCTAAAAAATATCAATATCAAAACAAAATTTCACACAGATCCGTAATTTATATTTAGAAATCATACTACAGGATTTTATGAATATCGGTCCATATTTGACCATAGCTCCCATATAAGGTCCACTTCCCAAAATCAGTTAAGTACTCATAAATCTCTTATAAATACCCTTATCATGCTAAATTTCGGCAAAAATAATACATAGATACCACTGTACCAAAATTTGTGAAAATTGGCCGATAATTGGTCATAGCTCCCCTATAAGGCCCATTTCCGAAAATGATATTAGCCATAAAAAATATTTAAAACATATCGATATCAAAATGAAATTACACACAGATCGGTAATTTGTATCCAGTAATCAAACTTTTTGATTTTGTGAATATCGGTCCATATTTAACCATAGCTGCCATATAAGGTCCACTCCCGAAACTCACTAAAATCCTCATAAATTTGTTACAAATATAGTTATCAGGTTGAAATTCGAAACAAATTTATTCAATATATACAAAAATCGATGTACCAAATTTTATGATGGTAGGCCCATTATTGGTCATAGCCTCCATATAAGAATTTCAGGAAAACACATTAACGTATTAAAGATTTTTTAAATATTGGTCCATAATTCGGCATAGCTCCCATATAAGGTCCACTCTTGTTAATAGCGTTGTTTATATGTAATTCAACAAAAATAGCCCTCAAATACTTAGGACCATAATAGGTCATAGCATCCATATATTAAACCAAAATAGTACAAAGATCAGTAATTTGTATTCAAAAATCATAGTACTGAATTTTGTGAATATTGGTGCATAATTGGCCACAGCTCTCATATAAATACATAAAAATCACGTTAAAATATTTTATGACAATCGAATCATAATAGGTCATAGCTCCCACATAAGTCCCACAACCAAATATTTTGAAATTTGTCTAAATATATTTGTATACCCTTTTTTATACTCTGTTTCTTCACTTGAGGTTGAAAGGGAAAAATATTGATCCAAACGTATAAACTAATTATTAACGGCCGTATTCATAAAAATTTTAAACAGCATTTTTAAGCAAAATTCCTTAAAATTGTATTCATAAACATATTTTAGCTTAAAATACCTATTTCAAATGTTGTTTTAAATAAACGAATTTTAAAATTGCTTGGACCCTATTTTAAACCTATTTTAAGGTATTTTTTTTACATTTTATCTTAAAAAAAATAAATTTTAAAGATAAATGTTTATAAATTTGCAATAATAGACGCTAAACATAATTTTAACTCCGCTGGGGAATATTTATATACATTTATATACATTTTTGTAATTTACTATTAACCTGTAACGGAATGTAGTAATTAAATGTGTAAACATCGTGGAGGAAGGTCCACACAATCTAATATACTCACTCCGGCATTAAAATTAAGAGTTTTCTCATAGAAAATCATTAGATTCTGTTACCATTTAAATAAATGACAATAAAAATAAATTAATAAAACAAATCATAAAATAGTGATGTTTATTTAATCACAGAATATTCGTCATTCGAATACTATTAATAATAATTGAAAAAATATATAAAAATGTTTGTATATTAATACAGTTAGGCTTAATATAAATAGGAACGGTTTTTATTCGCTGATTGTGTAAGTTTAACAACAAGTTTAATCTGTAATTTCAGATTTTATTTACTGAAAAATAAAATATTACGAGTACTTTATTATTTAATATTCGTTGTTTTGCTGCACTATGATTGAAGTGGCACATAAAAGTTATAGTGTTACCATCACAGAATTTAAAAAAATATTAAAATACTGTTTACTTAAAATGCGGATTATGAATACGAATTTATAACAAAGATATTTTAGGCCTAAAATGTGTTTTAACTAAATTGTATTTTAAACCTTAAAATTGATTTTTTTATGAATACGGGGGTAAGTATATAAATTGTTAAATTTCATACGTTCTAATAGGAATTTCAGTTATAAATTGCTGAATTAGATACAATTGTTTGTACATTTGAAATAAAATATCTTCTACGTAAACTAGTCTATCTAACAATTGTTATATTATTTCAGTTGTTATACCATCATATTTAGGTGGAGGGTATTTAAGATTCGGCACGGCCGAATATAGTACTCTTACTTGTTGTATGCACTAATTTGAGTGCAACTTCAAATTGTGCACTAAATTTTTAAGTTCAAAATGGTTTAAGTTTATTTCTGTACACTAACTTAAAACTTAAGACGTCTTAAGTACTAGTACTAGTATTTCATTAAAAATAACCAAAAATATTTAAAATTTTTATTTTTCGAATTTGGATTCAACAATTTCATGACTAATCATTTTTGAAAATTTAGTGATAGTATGTTTAATGCAGCTTTTTTTTGATTGCATGTTAAAATTTTGCACTAATTAATTGTAGTGCAGATTTTTGCATTTTTAATAGTTAAATAATTTTTTTGCATAGTTAAATAATTATCACTATCACTATTTATTTTAGTGCTAGTTAAGAAATAAGCATTATCACTAAAGCTGATAAAAAATGGTATTTGAAAACTCAATCTAGAGCAGTGATCCTAACAATTTGTTACTTAATCGCAATAATTTACAAATATTGTTTTCGAATAATTAAAAGAATTATTTGGAAAATAATTTATGATAGGAAACAATATTTCCTTTGGATTTGATGGCTCCCAACTTCCCCCATTAAAGTTTCGAGTATATATAAACAAGTCACAACCTTGACAGGAGGTTTTCCGAATTGAGAAAATATGAAGGATCAATGACGATGCTGGGTTGGGATTAGGCTTTTATTAGAGTATCCAAAACCGAAACCGAAAAACGGTCAACCGGTTTTTTCATCTTTGTAAACTCCACCGGTTTCGGTTTTTTTAACTTTTCGGATTTTTGACAAACCGGTTTTTGTAAGACGGTTAACTGGTTTTAATAAATATATGTATCTTATAAAGCTCATTCAGAAATATTTATGAAAAATTATAGCATTTGACAATATATCGTAAAAGATATTGTTACGTTTTAACGTTTTCAAAACGTTGGTTTATTTCCTTTAAATAAACCGGATACTTTTGATTGCAAATAAAAGCCGTTTAGTAGTTTAAAAATTGTAACAACTCTTTATTTATTTAAAATGTACAACAACCACAGAATTAAATAGTCACTCAATGTTTTTTATACACGTTTATAAATTCTCAGAAATACAGACACTTTATAATGTACACGAATTCACTTGAAAAACACAGCACTCAGTTGATGTTTGCTCGAAAAGCGTCTCTGTTAAAGTCACTAACGACTGCAACCTCTGCCACTATTTATAACACTGCCATCTGCACTCTAGAATTCTCTTTAACATTCTAGAGGTTTCTAATACATACGCCATCTGTGTTGTACTTTCTACAATATTCTTTAACTGAATATTCGAATTCGAATATATGGTCGCAGCAAACAGCGTTGCCAACTTACGATCAATGGTCAACTGAAAGCTTTTATTCAATGTTAATAATGCCCACAGATAAGTTACAGTTTGCTATTACAGCACTGTTATTTGAAAACATTAGGCTACTTTTAAATCAGCCGTTAAAATCGTTATATTTGAATTCATGTACAATTTCGTAACAATATAAAATAATTGCATAAAGAAATTCAAAAATGCTAAATTACCGAAGATTTATTACACAATTCTTAACACATTTCCTATTAGCGTCCTCAAATAAAAATAAATTTAAGGAGACCTTTTTTTTAGTAAATAAAAATTTAATATAAAACTTTTTTTTTGAAGACAAAAACCGAAACCGTTTAACCGGTTTTTTAAAGACAATAATCAAACCCGGTTTTTTCAAAAATACACTTTTTCGGTTAAACCGGAAACCGGTTTTTTGGACACTCTAGCTTTTATATTGCAAAGACAAAGCTTTTGAGCATTAATTTTTAATTCGATTTCGAAATCATATTAAATTTTATCTCTTAACCTTTCCGTTAATGAATTCATTAGGAATTAATTCATAGTGTTAATTCCTTCGTACTTCAAATGCATTAAATTCATTTATTTGAAATGCAGAATAAATTCATTCAAATTTTCTTGAATTGAAATCCATTAAAAAAAAAGCTCTAAAAATTATTAAATTTTTCTTCAATTCAAATATATTACAAAAAGGCTAAAGTAAATTGTCCAATTCACAATCGGTATCGTAGCGTTGTAATTTTTTTTTATTAATATTTTGTTTTTGTTTCGAAAAATTTTGTTTCAAAAATATTTATGACAAACAACAACGCTACGACTCCGATCGTGAATTGGGCAAACGTTTTAAATAAATTTTTTAATGATTAAAAGCTAAAAATAAAATAAAACTGAATTTGGAAAAAATATTTATAATAATACTTTAGTTCATCATGCATTAGATTTGAATTAATAAACATTGAATTATTCAAAGTTTTTTATTAATTCGAATTAAGGTAACACAATTTCATAGTACTAGTTAAATATCGCTAATCCATAAGTATAATTTCTTTTAGCAACGTCTTAGTAAATACGAATTGCATGTAAAAAAAACATATATTTTATTATTAATTTCCATAGTTCAGAATTGCACAAAATTTACACAAAGCCTTCAAATAAATGAATCGCGTTCTTTAAAACCAAAAATAAAAATACTTAGAAATGTTTATAAATAATTTTGCAAACATTTCGCTTAATTTTCATATGTATGCATGTGCTGTACAAAATTTGCAAATTTGTAACCTCAAACCGTTTCACTAATTCCTTTGCAATTCGTTTGCATACCACTAGAATTTCTTATCCTTAATGAAATATAATCCATTTTAACGGTCCACTTAGTTTTTATGGTTTCAAAACCCATAATCGTAAATATGGTTAAGTTAACGCCTCATAAAAAACTGCGAAAGTCTAGCTAAGAAAGCAAATTTCCTACGAAAAGAAGGCTAAGAGCGCAAAGAAAAATATGGAAACGGAAGTTGTCTGCATATATTCGTACATGCATGTCAGTTGAGGTACTGCAACGCCATTTTGCGTTACTTAACACATAATGCATCCTGCTGTGAGTGCCTGGGTGTGTAAATGTACAATATACTATACTAGACTATAGTAAATGTGTATGTATGTATGTTTATTTAGTGCTAGACAGTATAAAAAATATATACAAATATTTTTACTGGCACAGAGCCTAAATTTTTGGTTTACGAATAAAAATAATTTGTTAAATGCCCTACACTTTAATCGGCATAGAATATACATATAGTCAAGTAATATTAACAAAGTGCTTGCCAAAAGTAACCATCAAATATAATTGAACTTAAAATATACCAACTGTTATCTTTTTTGAGATAAATCTTATTTTTTTCAATTACTTTTCATTAAGCGCTTTCTATATTTTAATTTAAATAAAACAAAGAGTGTGTCAGATATCATCGACATTTTCTATAGGTTTGAAAGGCCTATTGATGCCTTAGGTATGGAATATAAAATCGTCCAAATGTCCGCCACGACTTTGCATCCGAAAATGTCCATTATTCTAGCACATAAATAACATGGGTTATGTTGGCTTTGAGGGCCTCTGCGGTGGCTTATTCGCATAGACTTCCGACTTAAGAACAATTCTAAACGATCTCCGTGTGCGATGACCCTTTAATCCACCAATGTAGCGTCATTCTGTTGAAACTGCATGTCGTTGGTATCCATATCAAATATTTAAGCGCCATCGCCGCTGACGGTGAGGATCTGTTCAACGTCGTTATCAAAGAAATATGGACCTAAGACGTCGCCAGCGCAAAATCCACACCAAACAGTGACTTTTTGGGGATTGGTAGCTCTTGGATACAATGCGGATTGGTATAGTCCAAAATTCACCAGGAATTGGACTAACGCTGAAGATAATTTTTGATGAAAATTAGGGTCAGAACAGAACAGCCATTCTGATAAAACAATTTTATCATTTGCACGTGTTGTTGGACGCTATATCAATACACTGTGATTTGCAAAACAAACTTAATAAATTACAGCCAATTTGAAAGACATATTTCGTTTTTCTTTCTTAAGAGACAGACGTGTTTTTAGCTCGCTCCGTACTTTTATTGAAGTTAAAAGTGTTAAAGTTTTTTTTTAAAATTAAAAATATATACAATATTTGGCGATTTGGACGCTTAAAGAAAAATAATAAAAAAAAAACAATTGTGCACCTAAAACAGTGTAAAAAAAAAAACAAACAAATAGTGCCAAAAAAAATTGTTAAATTATCAAAAATAGATTTAAATTAATAAGAAAGTGTGTTTGTGTTCCTTTTCTTTTGATTTGAGTGAAAGAGCATATGAGTTCTTATGATGAGACTGCTAGGCTCAGCTTAAACGGCAGAAATGCATACATATTTCTCAGTGGGGAGAGTGATCAAAAAAATATAACTGATCGCAATTACAACAAACATTATTTAACCGCCAAACCTATTGAGAGAGCTCGCTCTTGTTCCCCCGCTCTTCAATTATATGATGCAAATAATATGCAATCAATATCACCGAAAAGTGATTGTATAGAATATAGCACAAAAGAGAATACAAAAAATTCCAATATAAAGAACAATACGCCTGTGTTAAACACAACAACAACATCAGAGATAAACATGTATACACAAGCTTTAAATAAACCACAGAAAACAAATTCTAGTGAGAGCGCAAGTGTAATTAACACTAATAAAACCGTAAGTAGTAACAATGGTGCATCGAAGGGTGCCATTCCAAAGGATGTAAGAAATATAACCACAACAAAACCAGCAGTATTACCAGGTATGCTTAGATACATAAGTATTAATAAACGAATTTTAAGTCCACAAAAAAAGGAGACACCTTTTAAAAAGCAGAAACTAACTACAAGTCCCTTGAATAATAATCGTTTCGCGCTTTTGAGTGAAGATGACAATATTAAGTCTGTTAAAAATGGTTATTCTAATCAGAAACCATTAAAGCCACCACCAATCTTCCTTCGGGAACCTAGTTCTAATAATTTGGTAAAAATATTAATTGATCTTGTTGGAAAAAATAATTTCCACATCGTCCCAATAAGAAAAGGTGGTGTGCATGAAACGAAAATAGTCATATACACTGAGGAGGATTATAGAAAAATCTCTCAATACTTAAACGACGGCAAGAAGAATTTCTACACATATCAGCTGAAAAGTAGTAAGGGCCTTATAGTGGTCATAAAGGGTATAGAGTCCAGTGTAGAACCTAACGAAATCAAGGAGGCCCTGGAAGAATTGGGCTATAAAACGAAAGTAGTAATAAATATATTTAACAGAGACAAAACTCCTCAACCAATGTTTAGAGTAGAGTTAGATCCAGATGATAAAAAACTAAAAGGGAATGAAACTCACCCAATATACTCTCTTCGTTATTTACTGAATCGTAGAATAACTATTGAGGAACCTCTCAAGCGAAATCGACCCGTCCAGTGTGGTAACTGTCAAGAGTTTGGACATACGAGAAATTATTGTACTCTACGCACTGTATGTGTTGCATGCGGAGACTTGCATTCTTCATCACAATGTGATATTATCCAAAAGGGTCTCAAAAAGAAATGTGGAAACTGTAGTGGCGACCATACGGCGAATTATCGGGGATGCCCAGTTTACAAAGAATTATTAAAAAGATTGAGAGAGAGGCGTCAACCAAAGAGAGATGACTTTTTTGTTCCATCTGCGGGTAACATAGATTTTCCTACACCAGTAAATTCAGTAGCCCGTAATAATGAAAATAAGAACTTTATGACAATGAATGCAAATTTCACACAATTAAACACGGGTAAATCTGGAACCAACTCTTACGCTGGTGTTTTGAAGTCAGAAAATAAGCAGCCTAATATACCCCAAAATACGGGAGGGTTAGAAAACCTGTTACAAGCGCTTACACAAAATATTACCTCTCTTAATGAAAACATGACTAACATAATGTCAACCATGCAAAACACAATACAAGAGCTTTTGAGAGCGCAGAACCAAATGCTTCAAATCCTCCTATCAAAAAAATGAGTTTCTTGAAAGTTTGTTTTTGGAATGCAAATGGTTTGAACCAACATAAATCTGAGGTTTATAATTTTATGATAAGTAAAGACGTCGATGTGATGTTAATTTCTGAGACACACCTTACAAATAGATACAACTTTAATATTCCAGGATTTTCATTCCATAACACAAATCATCCCGACGGAAAAGCTCATGGTGGTACTGGTATCTTGATTAAAAGCCGTTTAAAACATTATGCCCTAGATGAATTTTCAAAAGAATATATGCAAGCAACTTCCATACGACTGGAATGTTCATTTGGAAATCTTACAGTGAGTTCCATATATTGCCCCCCACGATTTTCGATGACTAAGGACAAATTTGAAGAATTCTTTGAAACTCTAGGAGATCGTTTCCTGGCATGTGGTGATTACAATGCGAAACACACATACTGGGGTTCACGGCTAATTAACCCTAGAGGAAGACAGCTCTACAAAGCCCTAGTTGACAGTAGGAATTGCCTGGATGTCATATCCCCTGGCCAACCAACATACTGGCCTACTGATCCTAGGAAAATTCCTGACCTTATAGACTTTGCCATATCCAGAAATGTAGATCGAAATTCAATATCTACGGAAATATATTTTGATTTATCTTCCGACCATTCACCCGTAATAGTTTCCTATTATGGGAAAAATATACCAAAATCTCCTGAAAATATTCCGTTTTACAAAACAAATTGGCTTAAATACAAAAAGTTTATCAGTAGCCATATCCACACAAATCCAAATATACAGTGTGAGGGAGAGATAAACGAATGCGTCAATGACTTCACGTCATTAATTATTTCGGCTCTGGATCATTCAAGGATCGAGATCTCTAGAAAGCCAAAAATGCATATTTCCAATTCAGATATTGAACGATTGCTTCTCGAAAAGAGAAAGCTTAGAAGAGAATGGCAACAAAATAGATCACCTGCTGCAAAGCAGAGGCTGTCCATCGCTACTAGAAGACTGAAGAGAGCCCTTTGTTTAGAAGAGGATCGCAGAAACGAAAGATACATTGAGAGTTTGACGAATACTAAACATACGAACTTTTCTCTTTGGAAAGCCACACGTAACATCAAACCACCGGTAGAGGGAAAAACTCCGTTGAGAAAATCTGACGGTAATTGGGCAAGAAATGATA
The DNA here is from genome assembly GCF_958450345.1 of Calliphora vicina. Classification (NCBI taxonomy): domain Eukaryota; kingdom Metazoa; phylum Arthropoda; class Insecta; order Diptera; family Calliphoridae; genus Calliphora; species Calliphora vicina. The sequence goes on from NC_088782.1 coordinate 95,513,040, forward strand.
AGGACAAAGCATTAATTTTTGCCGAGCACCTACGTAATGTATTTAAGCCAAATCCACCCAACAATGATTTTGTACTGGAAAATCCTCCTGTTCACGAGACAGCGGATGATCATATCAGAGTAAGTCCCGAGGACGTTCGAAAAGTTATCAAAAATAACACAAATACAAAAAAATCTCCAGGATATGACAAAATTACGCCATCCATGATTAAAAACCTACCGAATATTGCTATAATCGTGCTATCTGTATTGTTTTCTGCGATCATTAGACTAGGCGTTTTCCCAACTAATTGGAAAATTGCTCAGATCATAATGATACCTAAACCAGGAAAAGATTTAACAATGCCGTCTTCATACAGACCTATAAGTCTACTGCCATGCATATCAAAGTTATTTGAGAAAGTATTGCAATGTAAAATTATTCCATACTTAAATAACCAAAATATTATCCCAGTTCATCAATTTGGTTTTCGTGAACAACATGGAACCATTGAACAAGTTAATCGATTGACTGGAGAGATCAGAAAATCTTTTGAAAATAAAAAATACTGCTGTGCTATCTTTTTGGACATCGCCCAGGCCTTCGACAAGGTGTGGCATAAGGGGTTAATTCACAAAATTAAGTGTCTACTGCCACCAAGTACGCATCGATTGCTGGAGTCATACATATCAGACCGAGTTTTTAGAGTGAAATATTGCGATTATGTAACAGGAAATTATGAAATTAAAGCTGGTGTTCCACAGGGAAGTGTTCTCGGACCAACACTTTATTTGATATATAATTCTGACTTGCCTGTGTGTGATAGACTTACCATATCAACTTTCGCTGATGATACGGCAATACTTAGCTCACATGCAGATCCGCAGGTAGCTTCTACGAAATTGGCAAATTATCTGAGACTCGTGGAGATATGGTTGAATAACTGGAGAATACGAGTAAATGAACTCAAAAGTAAACACATCACATTTACTCTCAGAAGGGGTGATTGTCCACCTATCACACTAAATAACATAAACATTCCACAGACAGATACTGTTACATACCTTGGTATTCACTTGGATAGACGACTTACTTGGCGTCGTCATATAGAAGCCAAGAGACTTCACATGAAGTTAAGAGCCTCTAGCCTTCACTGGTTACTCAATCACCAATCAAAATTAAGCCTTGACTATAAAGTCATCCTGTATAAATGTGTTTTAAAACCAATCTGGACATATGGAATCCAATTGTGGGGAACGGCCAGTAATTCCAGTATTGAACTTATACAGAGGGCCCAATCGAGAATTCTTAGGATAATGACAGGTGCACCTTGGTACATAAGAAATGAGAACATCCATAGAGACCTACAAGTACCGTTAGTTAAAGACGAATTCAAGAATGTCCGTGAGAAATACATCATGAAATTGTGGAACCACCCGAACCCGCTTGCAAGACATCTCACACAGACCCAAACAAGATCAAGGCTTCGTAGAGCCGATCTACCACCCCGCTAAGATGTGGCCCTTATGAACATCAACGCTCCCGTCAGAGAGCATTTAGTTTTAATTTTAGTTATAAGATTTTATTACTTATTGTCAGGCCTAAGTAAGGCAGATTCGATAAATAAATAAACGTTAAAAAAAAAAAAAAAATTTGAAAGATGTAGCTTTAACAACATGACCGCTATCAACTGTTAAATTTCGGAATCACTTAAAAATTAATTATGACGATGTTGTTTGGAACTCGAGTGCAAAGGTGAAAATGGTTTCGTACCTTTTTAATCATAATTTTTCTTAAGTAACTTAATGCAGATATACATCGTTTTAGTGGTGGCTAATTAGATTTTTTAGATTTTTTTCGAGACTTATCCCCAAATTTAAATTTTTCATCCCCGAAATTCCCCAAAAAACAGTTTGTGATATCCCCAAAAATCCGAAGTGAAAATAATAGTTTAATTTTAATTGATACATATTTATATGTACTTTATTTGTTCTACAATTCATTTTATTTATGTATGTGAAATAATTTAAAAACTAATTTATAATACTTGTACATATAAGGTTATTAAAAATGGAAAATTGCACTCTATTTTTTTTACACTTTTAAACAACAAGTTGTATTTTTAACAAACTATAACCAAGTGTAAAGAAATCAGAGTATAATTTTCCATTTTTTATTTGAAATGAATAACCTTATATTCATTTAAATTTCAAATTTTATTCCATAAGAAAAATATTTTTTCCATAAGAAAAACATATGTTTCTTACCTTGTGCACAATCTTCACTTTGCCAAATTATGCTTTTTTTGGAGTTGTTAATTTTGTTTGCCATTTTTAACGATACAAATTCTTCATTTGAACTATAGCTTCTTCTTATAAAACAAACATTTACGGCCTTGTTATTATGTATTATCAATATAATACATAATAACAAGGATTGTCAGCTGGTTGGCCGGGTTTCATATACGATCTCTTACACTTCGGGTTATCGTAATGGATAAATTTTTCATCGCATGTAATGATTCGGTGCAAAAATTATTTTCTTTTATAGCGTTCAAGCGTCATTTCGGACACGCAAAATCGTCTTTCAAGGTCATTCGACTTTAATTCGAATGGTACCCAATTTCCTTGCTTTGGGGTGAATACTGCTGCTCGCAAACGTTTTGAAAATGCGGCTGAGTAGCTCCCAATGATTTTGCAAGGTCTTGTTGAGTTTAACAACAATCTCCAATTCTTGATCTTCAAAATTTTTTGGCTGACTTGGGCGATCTATTTCTTCCGTGTCAAAATCGCTCTACTGAACAGCAAAAACCAACGGTATAGTGACAGTTTGGAGAAGGCCTAACACTGAATTGGAAAAAAACAATGTAGTAAACACTGTCAAACATGGTGGAGATGGGGTCATGTAGTGGGGTTGTATGGCTGCATCTGATGAAGGAAACTTTGTTTTCATCGACGGTTCAATGGACGAAACAGTGTACCTTAATATTTTAAAAGAAAACTTACTACAATGCGCTCTAAAGTTAATTCTTGGGGAACATTTCTATTTTCAACAGTACAATGACCCCAAACACACAGCCTATGACGTCCGAATATGGATGGTGTATCATGTTCCCCACATTCTCCCGACTCCTCCGCAATCACTCGACATGAATCCCATAGAATATCTGTGGGATAACTTGGGCGAACGTGGAGGAAAGCACCATATTATTAGTAAGACTAAACTTAAAGAAGTCCTGTTACAAGAATGACAAAATGTTGGAGCAGACGTCAACAAAAATGGGTCGATTCAATACCAAAACGATTAAAAGAAGTTATTAAAAAGATAGGCTACTCCACAAAATATCAAACTATTAAAAAAAAGTAAAACGAAACGATAACTGCCTGTTCCACGATGTCGAAAGAAAAATGAGTCGAAAAAATTTTTATGAAAAACACTCAGTTTTTAAAATAGTTTCGAATAGGTTTTCTTTGAGTCTAAATGCTAGCAGCTCAGATCTCTCTTTCGAAACGTCAACGGCTCTTATCAAGTCACTTCAGGCATATTTTGAAAAAAGTGATGGCGTCGTTAACACTTCAAAATCGCTGTCATCCCAGCTAGCATTGGCTGTTTTTTAGACGATTGTGTTTAATATACAACTCTTTCTCGACCGACGGTACTTATAAGTACCATAACAATAATAAGCTTACAAAATGAAAAAAAAAACATATTTTGATACCTTTTACCCAAAAGTACTTTGAAGTACACTATCATCTTTGGAATAATATATTCTTTTCGCCTATTGGCAAACTCGCTTACCCAGAATAACGGTGAATTATTTCATGTTCTCATTGTGGTGTTTATTTATGTTGTAGTGACATAAAATACTTTTTCGTAAAATACTGTTACGTTTTAACCTTTTCAAAACGCTGGTTTATTTCCTTTAAATAAACCGGATACTTTTGATTGCAAATAAAAGCCGTTTAGTAGTTTAAAAATTGTAACAACTCTTTATTTCTTTAAAATGTACAACAACAACAGAATTAAATAGCCACACAATGTTTTTTATACACGTTTATAAATTCTCAGAATTACAGACACAATTTATAATGTACACGAATTTACTTGAAACAAACTCAACACACTTTAAGGCACTTAGATGATGTTTCTTCGAAAAGCGTCTCTGATCAACTCACTAACGACTGCAACCTCTGCCACTATTTATAACACTGCATTACCATCTAGAAAGCTCTTTAACTGTCAAAGTTCGAATATTCTAGATCATACGCCATCTGTGGTGTACTTTCTACAATGTTCTTTAACTGATTATTCGAACTCGAATACAGCGTTGCCAACTTACAATCAAATCAACTGAAAGCTTTTATTTAACAATGCCCACAGATATGTTACAGTTTTACAGCACTGTTACTTGAAAGCATTATGCTACTTTTAAATCAGCCGTTAAAATCGTTATATTTGAATTCAAGTACAATTTCGTAACAATACCATAAAATAGACTTGTAATAGAAAGTTTTATAAAAGTTACAAAACTATTCAATATATTAATAAAATTTAAACAAAAATTGGTCCACAAGGGGTTAAAAGAATCTTCTGATGATGATCTGACGAGTAACAATAACAAAAACATATATTTTTTTTACATTTTCAGACAAGCTCGTCTTTTAATCTTTTGGTAGGGTCTTAATAAGTTTCTATAAAGTCAAAAATAAAATATTAAGTTTTTTAGTTCCCACTTGCGTTTTTTGGCCATTTCATAATGATGATGGTGCGAGTGTGTTTCGGGTCTACTTGGGACATAGTACACACAGCCATATTTACATAAGTAAATATGTAAAAATGTAACGTATTTGACGCGTCATATTTTTTAATACATACAGCCAAGCATAAAAGTTTGGTTAAGTAAGTACCAACATAAATGCCTCGTGTGGCTTCTTGTGTTTTCCATACATTCTTTTTGTTTTTAGTTTTGGGGAGGGGATTTTTGGAGTAAATGTAGCTCCTTTTTACTTTATTTGGCATTTACTATGACATTTTTATGCAAAATTGTAATTTTGTATGATTTTGTAAAAAATTGTTCAATTCTATTTGCATAAAACAACCAACAACTACAAAAAAAATGAAGAAAAAAATAATAAATATAGAAGAAAGTGTGGATGTGTTGAAGGTCCTCTATTGGTGGTTTATGTGGTTTTATATTTTGGAATATTTATAAGCGGATGACTGTGTCGTATGTATATTTTGTAATGCCATAATGCGCGTTACTTGGCAGAATTACTATTATTTAGTTGTCCTTTTTTTGTGTGTTATTTTTGCCTTTCAAAAACTTGGCAGCCATAAATATGAAACGGTTTTTTTTTTGTTTTATTTTCTTTTTTTTGTTCTCAAGTGTAGCATTACTGCAAAGTGTCGGCTCATAATATGAAAAACTTTTGACAGTTTCAAATTCTTATTTGCATTAATTTTTTGTCTATTGCTTTCTTTGGTCGGTCGCTCTCTTTTCGTTTAATTTAACTGTTGGGCAAAGAAAAAAAAAAGAAATCTAAAGTTTTGACAGTAATATTTTGACTTTTGACAAATTTATTGTAAAAATTTAGCAGGTAATTGAAATTGTTTTTATTATTGTCAATAAACATAAATTTGCTTGTGCTTGTACATATTTATTTAATCTTTATTTGTTAGGAAGGAAGTTTTAAAATATGAGTGGACAACAACCAAAGGTCAAATTAAATTTTAAATAAATTTTCGAACAGCTTTTGTTAATACAATAGAGTTAGGGTATAACGAGCTAGGTAGGCGGACCAAATTTGTTTGTTATAGCCTAAATTTGTTATACTACATGTAAAATTTAAAAGTCATCATTCTTTGATTGAAATTGTTTGCAGATACAAAACTCATGTAAGATGAAAATATTTAAGGTAAATACTTTCTTAAGTACATACTCGTACATATGTAATATTATGTGCAAATTTGTTAGTGAAAGCCAAAGAAATCTTATAAAAATCTTATGCTTTAAAGCATTCAAAGTTAAAAGTTCCACTTCCTCAGTACTTAAGCACAAAATTGTACCCTTCATTTATCATCCATTCTTTGCAGCATGTAACCCTTCCTTCCATATGGATATCCTTTTAGTCCATTAACTTTGAACTTGGATTTAAACTAAACATTTTAAAGAGTTGAATAAATTCTGTTTTAGAAATACAAAGTTTTGTATGAAAGTATTTAATTTAAGCTATAAAAAGCAGCAGTGCTATGTAATCTTCAGGATTATCTTCCTGTTGTTAATGCTCCTACACAAAATACAAACATGCACTGACAGAAATCTTTTTTTTTTTTGTATTTTTTAAATCGACAATTTTGTTTGGGTAGATAATAGGGTATTCATTCGACTAATGATCGTTCGATTAATCGAATAATTTCATACGAATAATTATTCGAACAATTTAAAAATGGCCATTTTCGAATAACGAATAATTCGAACAATTTTATGTAGAATAATCGAATAAAACGAATAAATGTTCATATATATTTAAATTTATTAAATTGCTTAAAATTTTTCATAATTCCAAATTTAAATAAGTAATAATGACTCACAAAAATTGTATTGTTTCTGAAATTCGACAAATAACTAAAGACAAAGGGACTTTCGATCACTGTAGATGAGTGTTCCGATAGCCCCTTCTATAAATATATAAATATTACTGCAAGAAGTTACAATTCTAAAAACAAATCTTTAAAAATTTTTAACTAAGGACTTGAACCAACGAAAATAAAAGGTACGGAATAAAATATTTGTTATTTAGCTGGCGAAATATTAGAAGAATCGCAATTAATAATCAAAATATTAACATAGATTAAAGTGGAGTTGAATTTGATGGAGAATGTGTTTTTGAAACGATCGTCGAAAGTGATATTAAGAATGACATTTATAATGATTACATTGAAATAGATGAAGGCCATGATCTTAAAATATGGTGAGTGATGTTACTAACCGAGTACGTAAGTGTTGAAAAATATTTAATAAATCGAATGATAAACACAAATATTGCAAACTAACGTTTTGTTGCAAGAAAAGCGTGGAGTTCGTCTTATACATCATTTTGAACATCTTTGTCTAACATGGTAATAAACTTTTTGCGTATTTGTAAATGCGTAAATGCGTCACTGCTTGACTTCAAATTAGCCACGTTCACTGACAATGATATCAAACATTGGACAGATTCCCTTTATTGTGTAATTCCCCAAGACCACTTTATTAAGCAAAGATTCGGCAACGTTGATAGAGCTTAATGAATAATACAATTTGTTATAAATAATTTAGAAAAAGTGAATAATTCATTTACTAAACAACTATTACTCAATTTAAAACCCGAATTAATGAACGACATAAAAAAGTTCTTAATACGTTTATATTGTATTTGAATTCATATCCAACTAGCTCAAATTTTTTAAAGCATAGCTCCAGAATATTTCTGTTGAAAATTTAATGATGGACTTTGTTTTCGAATGTTTTTTAACATTATCAATACTTGAATTGTTAACTTTAAAGTTATTTAACAATAAAATATTAAAAAACCGACATCAAAACTTAATTTTTTACTTTTTTAAAAAAAATTAAATTGTTCGAATAATTCGATTAATTTAAAACGTGTGATCGAATTATTCGAACAAGTAAAAATCTCTTATTCGAATTATTGGTTTTATTCGAACAAGAGAAAAATCGAATAATTCGAATACCCTAGTAGATAAACTCTCAAAACTTCATAATGATTTTCGAGGGTGAGTAACTAAACAAAGCAAAAAAAATACCAAAATAAAATATATAAGTAAACACGGAAAACATGATAATAGAAAAAACGGAAGTGCGATAATTTCAAAATAAAGTTTTTTTTCTTTTATATTTATTTTGTATGTTTAAAGAAAAAAAATATACAAAAACAAGATAAGACAAACAGTTTCAGATATAAAATGTAGTGGCTTTCAAATACACACATACACAGTATTCTTTAATATACATACACTCATACACTTTTTTACTTGAAAATCATGAATGGTCACAGGACACCCTCACACACTCATTTAAAGGAAGGGTTCAATCCCAAAAACAAAATGTTGAAAACAACAAAATTAAAGGAAACGAAAAAAAAATGTGATGGTGACGACAATGACATGTTGAAAATGATGTTAATCTAGGCAAAAGCCAAAAAACAACAGGAGGTTTTTTTGGACTTCCAGTACGATATCATACATGATAATAGGCATACGTACGTTCATATATATATGGAAATACACTCAAGCTCATTGGATTAAATACTACTACTAACTTCAGGTTATATACTACTTCCGTTGGTACTATTTAGGAGAATGTCAGAAAGAATAATAATTCTTCGCATTGCCTTTGGTTATTTCACAGTTCGGGAAGTTACTGAATTCTTTTGACCATAATGGATTTTAAAGCAAACCATTTATGGTGATTCTGTAGTTCTGCACATTAAATGAAAATTGGCGTACCCAAAGTTTGAGCTCTCTAATTGTTCATAGAGCACTGGAATACTCTTTTTGATAAATATGGAAAAAATGCTTTTTATTGAGTTTTTGCAAAGATAAAAATTTTTCAATTTGAAATAAAATGTTTATTTATGAATAAGGACTGAGATCGAAAATATCATATCGTCACCTAAAATGCAACGTATCATCAACAAATTCGAAATTTATTTTATTATTGATTACGATTCACTACATCATAGTAGATATGTGTACAAAATTTTAAACTTTTACTATCAAAAATAAAGTATCATCAAGTATATGATTTTCTTAAACAAAATAACGTATACGCTTTGAGTAATTAATTAATAAATCGTTTTAACCTTATTTTAGGTTGTATCCTTATTTTTTTTAATAAATTTCTTGCAATTGAATATATTTTGCAGTCTTAATGCAAATTTAATGAAGACCCTTTTTTAGTTTAAAACAAATAAGAGTACTATATTCGGCCGTGCCGAATCTTAAATACCCTCCACCTAAATATAATAACAATTGTTAGAAATACTACTTTACACAGAAGATATTTTGTTTCAAATGTACAAAAAATTGTATTTAATTCTGCAATTTATAATTTAAATTCCTATTAGAACGTATGAAATTTAACAATTTATATACATAATAATTAGTTAATACGTTTGGATCAACATTTTTCCCTGTTAACCTCAAGTGAATAAACAGAGTATAAAAAAGGGTATACAAATATATTTGGTCAAATTTCAAAATATTTGGTTGTGGGACTTATATGGGAGCTATGACCTATTATGATTTGATTGTCATAAAATATTTTAACGTGATTTTTATGGATTTATATGGGTGCTGTGGCTAATTATGTACCGATATTCACAAAATTCAGTTTTATGATTTTTGAATACAAATTACTGATCTGTGTACTATTTTGGTTCAATATATGGAAGCTATGACCTATTATGGTTCTACCATCATAAAATTTGGTACATCGATTTTTGTATAAATTTGTTTCGAATTTCAGCCTGTTAACTATATTTGTAACAAATTTATGAGGATTTTAGTGATTTTCGGGAGTGGACCTTTTATGGGAGCTATGGTTAAATATGGACCGATATTCAAAAAATTCAGAAGTATGATTACTGGATACAAATTACTGATCTGTGCGTTATTTCATTTTGATATCGATATGTTTTAAATATTTTTTAAGGTTAATATCTTTTTCGGAAATGGGCCTTATAGGGGAGCTATGACCAATTATCGGCCAATCTGCATACAATTTAGTACAGTGATTTCTATTTATATGAGTATTATTTTTGTCGAATTTTAGCATGATAAAGATATTTATAAGAGATTTATGAGTACTTTACTGATTTTCGGAACTAGACCTTATATGGGAGCTATGGTCAAATATGGACCGATATTCACAAAATCATGTAGTATGATTTCTAAATATAAATTTTGGATCTTTGTAAAATTTTGTTTTGATATTGATATATTTTAGATATTTATGTAGGTTAATGTGTGTTTTTGGAAGTGGTCCTTATATGGGAGCTATAACCAATTATTGGCCGATCTTCATAGAATTAGGTACAGCGATTTTTGTATATATGGGGACTATTTGTGACGTATTTCAACTTAATAGCGATATTTATAAGACATTTATGCTTATTTAAGTGATTTTCTGAAATGAACTTTATATGGGGGCTACGGTCAAATATGGGCCGATCCACAAAAAATTCGGGGTTGTAATTTTTTTAAGCACGAAAATTATTTTTACTGAATTTTGTGTGGATACTGCAATTTTGTAGGCATTTACAGACCATATAAACATATTTCGGGAAGAAATTTGTATGGGGGCTAGGAGCAATCATGGACCGATTCTTATAATTTTCGCCAGAGTTAGTCCCTTTAACATAAAAATAACGTATGTGCAATTTTATGGTATTATCTACAATATATTGGCACAAATATGGAAAACTATGTTAAAATTATCAAGTTTTTTTTTTAGGTTGTCTCACATTTTGGTTCATAACTCTAGTTCCACTGAACCGATTTTGCTGATTTTCAATACCAAACTGCTTAGGAGAACAATAAACATTTTTTTTGTAAGTCTACCAATTTTGTTTGCCTATTTTGGACGTGAGCGTGTTTTACAGAGACAGGCAGACAGACGGACAGACAGACGGACATGGCTCGACTTAGAATTTCATAAGGATCAATAATATATATACTTTGTTGGGTCTCAGATGAATATTTCTCAATGTTACACACGGAATGACAAACTTATATATACCCTCATTCACCACTTATGGTGGTGGAGGTTATAAAAAGTAGTTGTTAGTAATTAAAATAAAAAAACATAATAAAATTAAAAATGTATATATAAACTGCTTTTATTTAAAATAAAAAAAAATATTTTTATTTATGGTTTTATTGTTTCATAAAAATTAATATTGATGATACGTTTTTTTGTTTCAGAAAATAACATTTCAAAAAACGTAAGCCATTTATCTTTAAGTGTGCTTTGAAAAAATTATTTTTTTTTTCATAAAATATATTTCTATAGTCATTGTAATTCAGATTTGAAAATTTTGTTTCAATATCTCAAGTAGTTTTCATTTTATATCGTTTTTTGCTTCTCCTATAAAATTATGAAAAGTGATGTTACGTTATTTTGCATTGTAGGTGACGTATATGTTAATAAAAATTAAACCACTAAATTTACTGTTTTAAATCTTTTTTTATTTGATTGAAATTATTGTTACAATTTACAAAAAAAAATTATTTTTATAGTTCTAACCACTAATGATGAAATGTTGAACCTTTTTCGAAAACCCTTCCATTATGGTTTTTATAGTGCCACATTATGGTTTAAAATCTACCACACTTTTGGACACCTTTTTATGCTCTTCAATTCTCTTTTAACAAGACCCCAATATCTCTCCACTGACTTCAGCTCCATGCAGTTTGGAGGAATTGCCTCTCTTGGTACAAATACCACATTATTGTCCTTGTACCACTCAAGACCTTTCTTACCATAGTGACAGATGCCAAATCAGGCCAAAAATAAGTGGACACATTAAGAAGTCTTAGGAATGGAAACATCCTTTTTTGTAAACATTCCTTGATGTAGATTTCGGTATTTATAGAGCCCTTTGTAACAAATATTTGGCTTTTTGCCGCAACTGCATATTGCTTCCCATACCAAGAACTTTTTGGGAAAATTTGTTTGCTTTTGAGTCCTAAACTTTTCTTCAACATTCCTTTGAGCATCTGTAATATAAAAAAATTTTATCCTGAAAATGCGACAAATTTTCCATGCGTACATTTCGTCATCCATTATGCAGCAGGTATATTTTTGTATACAATTTGTCATCAATTTCCATGCTCTGTCTCTGGCCTCTAAAATTTTAGCAAAGTTCCTGTCAGGAACATTTTGAGTCTTGTATACTTTTAAACCTGCATTGGCTTTATCTTTTCGTACCAAATACTCCGAGTACTGAAATAACCGGGCTGCTTTCCTACCGAAGGTGGTGGGAGCTCTTTTGAAAATGCTTTCTCTTTTGTTGGCTTTAGAAACATCATGTGGACCATTCCTTTTACTTGAACCAGGTTTTATATCAACGGAGAAGTCTCACCTCCGGCGGGTGAAGGTGAGACTCGGAGGGTTAATAACATTGGAAACAGTTTATCAAGACCTTTGATTCTTTGGCCAACTTTTTGCAGGACCAAGTTGGGTTTTGTTGAAAATATTTAATAATTTTAATCCGCACTTTTTTCTGGTTACTCATTTTAATCAGCTTAATAACAAATGAACATAATTGATATTAAACATAATAAATGACATGCTTTACAAAGGTAACTTGATCAAAAAAAAAATCGAAAAATACTTGGGTTAAAAGTTTTAATGAAAAACGTGTGTTAAGAATTTTACGATCTCAGTCCTTAGTTTTTAATGAAATTTTGCAGTTATAAAGACTTTTCTATTGTTATCAGGAATTTTTGAAAAATCCCAAAAAATGGGATTTTTTAGTTTTTTGACTATAATGTCCACAGCCGTCTAAAATTAGTCAAATGTTGTTTTATTTAAAATATTTGAAATTTTCTGAGATAAATTAAAAAAAATTAGAGAAAAATAGCCATTTAAAATTGTTTAAATTCAAATGCATATAACTTTGGACTCAGTCATTACTTTTAAATAATTCTTTTTTTATTTGACACATACATTTGGTGTTAGTTTAATAAAACAGAGAAATATTTGGATACGCTGTTATTAAAAACTGGAGTAGGGTGGGTAAAAATGTTGAAAATTTAATGTTCAAATTCAAATAACTGCTAAGCTATAAGAGCTACGAGGTTTTTTGTAGTGCTCGACGAGCAGATTCTATATCTGTAACTTTTATGAATTCGGAACACAAACGAATAAATACCCAAGGTGTCCTACTTTGGGGACCCCTGGCCGCACCTCTGGAATGCCCTTGAGGTCCAAGTTCAAAACTTATACTCGATAACACATCCTCCTTGCGCATGTCAAATTGTAGGGTATATAAACATATACGTATATAAAGGGTCTTTCCAAAGAGCACTTTCGAAATTTGACTGTTGAAAGCGGACATATTGTTGAAGCTACATCTGTGGAATTGGTTGTCATTTCAGCTGGCAGTACGTGGCTCCTTAAAGTTGGGTGACCAAATTTAAAAAAAAATTCGTCAAAAATCCATTTATGATCCGAATGACCTAAAATTTAAAATGTAAATAGTCCTCGAGATGATCTACAAAAAGTACATATGTACGTTATCTTTATTTGTGTTATGGTCACTTAAGTGAGTCAAATTTTACTTTACACGCTTTTACATTAAGTTCTTTTTCTGGATCATATAAAAATTGTATATATTCATAAAGAAAATTATTTTCTTAAGTCGCTGTCAGTTAGAGGGAACAGGAGAATCCGAGGCAGTTGCTGATTTTTGGCTGTCGTCATCGTCTATATTTCTTTGATAACGATGTTGGCCAGTCCATAGCAGTCAACGGCGGGCGGTATAAGTCATGTCACTTTGGACATTCTGCACGAGCAATTTGAGATCTTGGTCATCCCACGTGGAGGTTATATGAACTGGCAACCGATATCGTGCGATTTGACGCGGTGCACCATTAGGGTTTTCTTAAGTCGCAGCTCTATGCGACCGATATACCATCGGTCAAAGACATTTCGGATGTGCGGAAAAATGCACCTTTGTGCGGTCAAAAGTCGAAAAAACAAGTTTTTAGTTGGGAGTTTTTTGTCATTGTGTTGGTTAAAGGGATGCCCTAGGAGTTACAAAATGTTCATAGTGCAGGGGGCCTGCATCAAATGCCCTTCATAATTTCAGTTTGAATGAGACCTTCACACGAATGGCACTTTACCGTAGGAAAGATCGATTAGTAGGATCTTCCGTTAAACACGTGTCAAAGTTTTTGTATTCAAGCAAATCAAACGAAACAAAATATATTCTACAGTTGAGTGTCAGTACAACAAGTAAAATTTAAATCTGAATGTAAATTTCTAAATAGTAAATTGCCAGAAAAGGATTATTTTTTTTTATTTTTGTCAAACATTATGGATATGTTTGAGTGAATTCTTTTTTTTCTTGTTAGTTCCTGTTCTCTAAGCTATTAAGTAAATGTATTGTGTAACAAATAAATAAAATTCAGCTGCACGTAGCTGCACATTTAATATTTGTACAACTTTAAATTGTTAGATTCGGTGCTTTGAATTTTAACTACATTTATACAGAAGAAGAAAAATCATCTTTAAAAAAAATAAAGAAAATATACAAGCAGCTTTTGAAACTGGGTTTGATTGTTGACAAGCGAAAGCCGATGGAAACACCGCTCAGGATCACTTTCTGTGTCGATTAAACGATGTCCGTATGTCCGTCCATCTGTCTGGAAGGCTGGCCATGTAAACCTTGTGCGCAAAAAAATTTGCAATTTTTAAGATATTTCGACCAAATTTGGTACATACACTTGTTTCCGCGCAGTGACCAACCTTATTGAAACTGGCTGAAACATTATTTAATACAAATGTCTTCCCGAAATTGGACTTTATCGGTCATAACTGTTTAATTTATATAGGTATCTACATAAATTTCGCTCCTAATAAGTTTTATATATACGGAAGTCATGTCACGAAAGGATCGGTACATAATTAGCCATTGCTCCCATATAAGACCAACTTCCGAAAATCATTCACGGAAATAAATTATTGAAATTACTCAGTGTAGGGTATTATTTGGTTGGGCTTTACCAACCATACTTTCTTACTTGTTTTAGTATGTAACATCGCCATATTGCATTCCACAATTTTAAATTTGTTAATTTTTAATAAATTTTCAAATAATTTAATCAATTAGCAAATTCATTTAATTTTTTATACGTTTTTTCGTATGACATGACGCCATATTAGGTCGGCCATTCTGAATTTCCTAATTCTGATATCGAATTCGTAATCAGCTACCCCAAAAACCTCCATATACCAATTTTTGTGTAATTTTCTAAACTTTTCGACTTTTGGCCGCACAAAGGGACCTTTGGCCGCACTATGGGGCGCCACCAATCCCAGCCGCTGTGGACATTTGCACGATCTAATATTTCATACATAATGGCATCGATAGGCTTCTCAAACGAATAATAAAGGTTTTTGATATCTCACACACTTTGTTTTATTTAAATTTAAAGACAGGAAGCGCTTAATGAAATACCCTTTGTAAATAAGTCTACATTTGATATGAGCTATACATTTTACCCGCTTATATAAATTACATTTTTAAAAATATCAAACGTGTTATTCTCTCTCTTCTTCTTTTATATATTTTTTTATATTAAATCACAATATGTATAAACAAAATACCATTAAAATTACCAACAAAAAAATTGTATTAACAATGATATTTTCTGTTTATGTTGAGCGTGTGTCCTTGTTTTTGAGTTGGATTTTTTCATCAGTTCCAATTTAATTTTTTTTTTCTTGTGGAAAAAGTTTATGCAAATATGTAATTCCTTTATTCGTTCGTTTGTTCTGTCTTGTGTGTTTAAATTTAAATATAAATGTGGGAGACAAAAACGCCTTTTTGTTTATTTCCTACAAGTAGGCAACGGATTTTATATAATAAATGAAAAAAATTTCATTTTTAAATGTATCAAAATGAAATAAGAATTAAGGATATAAATACGTACATACATGTTTGTATGTATGGAAATATGTACGTGTGTGTATATACTTTTGAAAAGTTTTTTTTAAAGTATTTTGACGTGTTGATTTATTAAAACATTTTCTAACATTTCACGATCCTAGTTATCATTAGTTACTAAGGTCCGACCGAGTAATTATAATATATTCATCTTAAAACAAACATTTACTTGATTTTTAATTAAATTCTCCTCAAGTCAAGACGTAGTCTGCGATCAATGGCTGTCAAACACAAACTACATGACGAAGTTTGTTAAAATTTTGACAGGAATCAACTGACAGATGCCTATAGACAGGAGCAATGTTGCCCTTTTTGTTAAGAACCGGGAAATTGAAAAAGTCTTGGACTTATTGATCCGCCCTCGTATATATGAATATGTATGTATGCATAAGTGTATCTGAAATTATACGTGTGTCACCAATCCTTTTAAATGTTGAGAGTTAAATTATTTACAAAAAATCACAACAATTATGAACACTTCGTTGTGAGCCCTTCATACATCTCGTCTAAATTAATATTGTCCTACCTTCAAGCTGAGGCTTTTTCAGCATTTTGGTAGTATTATAATAAAATTGTGAGTAGAAGGAGCTATCGACAAAGAGTATATATATATTGTATAGAAAGCAAATGCGACGAAATAGATTTTTCTTTTATTTTTGCTGCTCTCTCTGGAGATCTTCTCATTTGACTCATATTATCCTGATGTAGCGCAGTCACGAATGAAAATTAAGAACGATACTTTTAAGTTAAACTTTCTAAATTCATTCGTAGATTACACCCTTTAACAATTTTAATATTTTTTCCATACACATGGATAAATCAATATCCATGTAGAGACTCAAAGGATAATTAATTCCACTTGTCATTACGTACTAAATTAAACGTCATAAATAGTCATAAATACTTCTTTTTCAGAGAGATACAAATCAAACTTCGAACTGTTCACT
Source organism: Calliphora vicina (assembly GCF_958450345.1). NCBI lineage: Eukaryota > Metazoa > Arthropoda > Insecta > Diptera > Calliphoridae > Calliphora > Calliphora vicina. Next base: position 95,529,703 of record NC_088782.1, read on the forward strand.
TCGCTATCCTAATCATATTGTAATAAATAACATAGCCCTATATCTTATTTAAACACGTACAAAGTTATTTTACTATTACACAGTAAATAACGTCGCCGTAGGGAGTTTTCTAAAAAACTCAGTTTTTGGAACACATTTTCCCCGTATTAGGAATTTTGGTATTTGAAAATAAAAAGTGTTAAAGATTATAATACCATTGCTTTAAGGACATTGGATGTACACTATTTCCAAATTTTGTTATAATATCTTTAACCGTTAAAATTTTACATTAATTAAAATTTACATTTTTGTTCATGGAAAATCTCAATATTCAAATGTTTTAGTTTCTAAGGTAAATGAAGTCCGAAAAATTCTTAAAATTATTTCATTTCACTAAACTGTTAATCTTCAAGTCCTGAGGTTTTCACCAATACCAACTACTTATACAAAAAGCTTATATTTGTTCATCAGGAGCTCCACAAACCTTGCTCTCTTTTGAAAAAACGTAAAAAATACGGCCATTTTTACATGTTCCAACTTTGGATGCGTGTAACTTTTTACAGGGACGACATAACTGTTAACAAGTTATTTTTGTAGTATTCGAAATTTTATAGCAAATATTGGTGATATTTTAAAAAACAATTTCGAACCACGGCACTGTGGTTCCAAATCATAATGTAGGTGGACAAAATTATTTGGCGCTCTTTATACCCTACACCACCATAGTGGGGAGGGTATAATGCGTTTGTGCAGATGTTTGTAACGCCCAAAAATATTAGTCTAACACCAACCTTAAAGTATACCGATCGACTTAGAATCACTTTCTGAGTCGATTAAACGATGTCCGTCCGTCCGTCTGGTCGGCTGGCTGTCCATGTAAACCTTGTGCGCAGAGTACAGGTCGCAATTTTGAAGATATTTCGATGAAATTTGGTACGTATTATTTTTTGGGCTCAAGGACCAAGCCTATTGAAACTGGCTGAAATCGGTCCACTATTTCACCTAGTCCCCATACAAATGTCCTCCCGAAATTGGACTTTATCGGTCATAAATGATTAATTTATATATATATCTCCACAAATTCCGCTCCAAATAAGTTTTATATACACAAAATTTATGTCACCAAATTTTGTTACGATCGGTCCATAATTAGTCATAGCTCCCATATAGACCCGCTTCCGAAAATCACTTTAACGTGCATAAATCGCTTAAAAATGTTGGTACACATACAAAATTCAACATACTTAACTTTAATATAGACATAAATTACACGACCTAATTTCATGGTGATCGGTCCATAATTGGTCATATCCCCCATATAACCCCACTTCCGAAAATCACTCAAAAATATAAATTATTGAAATTTTAAAAGAAAAATGTTTTTGCTCTTTTAGGGTATTATATGGTCGGGCTTGACCGACCATACTTCCTTACTTGTTTTATATAGAATTGGTATCTCCGATTCCAAAAAAAATGTTTAAAAGATCAATATAAACTTTTTTCAAGGGAAGTGTACTAGGACCTACGCTGTATTTGATTTACACCTACGACCTCCCTACGTGCGATAAACTAACAATTTCAACATTTGCTGATGATACCGCCATTATTAGCTCAGACGAAAACCCACTCATGGCATCTAGTCAACTGCAGAATTACCTCGTACGTGTGGAGTCATGGTTGAAAAACTGGCGAATAAAGGTAAATGAGCTGAAAAGTAAACATGTTACGTTCGCTCTAAGAAGAGGAAATTTCCCACCTGTCACACTCAACAACGTTAATATACCGCAGTCTGATTATGTCACCTACCTTGGTATTCATCTGGATAGACGGCTTACTTGGCGCCGACACATAGAAACCAAGAGACTTCACATGAAGTTAAAAGCCTCTAGCTTTCATTGGTTAATCAGTGACCAATCAAAATTAAGCCTTGAATATAAAGTCATCCTGTATAAGACCGTTTTAAAACCAATTTGGACATATGGAATTCAATTATGGGGAGTGGCTAGCAACATCAGTATTGATCTTATACAGAGGGCCCAATCTAAAATTCTTAGGACCATGACGGGAGCACCATGGTACATAAGAAATGAAAACATCCACAGAGACCTAGAAGTGACATTGGTAAAGGAAGAGTTCAAGAAAGTCCGTGAGAAATATATTATGAAGCTGCGAAACCATCCCAATACGCTTGCAAGACAACTTGTGCAGACCCAAACCCGATCCAGGCTCCGTAGAGCAGATCTACCACCCCGCTAAGATGAGTGACAGTTTACCATTATGGCTCTCTTGCTGAAGAGCAAATAGTTTTAATTTTAGTTATAAGATTTAAATACTTATTGTAAGGTCAAAATAGACAGATTCAATAAATCAATAAAGCGTTAAAAAAAAAAAAAGTTACAGTAGGGTCTAGATATACATATATAAATCGTTAATAAAAAATTTTAAAAATACGTTTTCTTGTGTTTCTGAAACTAAATTTTTAAAAAGATATGTATTTACTATATTTCAAGTTACAGTAGGGTCTAGATATATAAAAATCAATAATAAAAAAAGAAATATTTCTAAAAATTCCATTCCGTAAAAATTAAAAAAAAGTATTTCGGCGGGTGCTGGCGGCTACAATTTTTTTACAAAGACATTCTCTAGAAGTTTCTTTAAATGATGTATATAGTCATTGGACGGGCTTCGACGGTCTTTTTTTTTGGCAAGCTATATAACATTCTTAGAAAAAAAAGAGTATATTTGAGACCCAAGTTGAAAGGACTATAATAGGAGAGGCCCATAAATATAAGATATACACTTAATAAAAGCCTATGTCAATGTTTATCTATCTTTTGAAGTATGAATTTCTATATGGTAAAACAATTAAGATATATCTAATTTAGTAAAGCAGTAAAATATTAAAAAAAAATTTACGAAAATATGATTCAAAATTTGTTGAACTTCTGGCGCTTCTGTCGAGAAAACGAAATGTAGAATTCAAAAACCCATTTGAGAGCAGATTGTCAGCTTCCGAAAAAACTTAATTTTTCCAAATTCTGAAGATACCGATTTTCATAATTTTGTCCACCTAGATTATGATTTGGAACCACAGTGCACCGTAGGCCTGACATATCTAAAAAACTAAAAAAAGATGGAACAAATTTAAAAAAAATAAATAAATAAACATAAATAACTCTTGACCTAAAAGTGATAATTTACATATGTATATATATTTTTTGTAGACCTTCTCTAGGACGATTTATATTTTAAATATCAGCTCATTCGGATCATAAATAGATTTTTTGTGATTTTTTTTAAAAAATGTGAGACCCAAGGTGGAGCACAGTGGGGGATCTGAAAAAAAAGTGGAAATAAATCTGTAACTTCTAAACGAATAGCCCGATTTTAATAAAATTTCCCATGGCTATAGAGGAGGTGTCGATAAGTTTAAGTTTTGAATTTGGGCTTAAACAACCAAGGGGGGGCCGAGCCACAATGCCCCAAAATGGGGCACCTCTGGTATATCAAAAATTAAAAATGATGCCAAATTTTTGTTTGCGATCCGATTTGAAAGATTTTTATATATATGGAATGTACTAGATGAGATCTACAAAAAACATTGCTATATATTATCTCTTATAGTTTAAGAGTTATTCGAATTTGAAAAGTAAAATTTTATTTTTTTTGCCTACCTTGGTCTGCCATTTTGCTAACTTTTTTCAAAAATATGCGAACAAAAAATTATAGCTGATTTTTTTGGAAAATTTAAAATTTTAAAATGCAATTAAAATTTTTGTTTATGAATCGTTTTTAATGAAATTTTACACCTATATAGAAACTTTCGATGTAAATCCAAAAGTGAAAAAGATATTTGTGAATTGTTAATGACAATCCCACAATTCCCAAAAAACTTTCCAAAAATCCAAAAAATTCGGATTTTTTTGATTTTTGGATCTATTGAAGGTACCAAGCTCGGGGCTATGAAATCCCTTTGCATGATATTGAAGAACAGATTGGGACATACAAAACTGGTCTTAATTTTTTTAAAGCAGCTATGCGATTTTAGAATATGTTGTCTAAATTTGAAATTTACATAAAAAATAGGTCTACTTCGGAAGGCTCTGAACCACGCAATAATACGAATTTTGATATTATTTTGCTTTTATAATATTTCCCGAAATGTTATCTTTCAGAAAAATATAAACAGATTATTTATTTTTTTCTCATTTTCTGTATAATTTAAAATTAATGTATGTACTTTTTTCGAAAAAAATGGCGAAAAAACGACTTTTTTATTTTTTTAAGTTTGAATGCACATAACTTTTGACTCAGTAGATATTTTTTAACAATTCTTTCTTAAGATTATTAATAAATTTGTTGTTAATTCAAAAAAAGATACTTCAAGAAAATAGGAAAAGAATTGGATCCGTTATTAGCAAAATGGCAGATAATAAAAATTTTACTTTTCAAATGCGAATTACTCGTACATGGCTAAAGCAATGTTTTTTGTAGATCTCGTCTAGTACATTCCATATATATAAAAATCTTTCAAAGCGCATCGCAAACAAAAATTTGGCATCATTTTTAATTTTTGATATACCCGAGGTGCCCCACTTTGGGGCATTGTGGCTCGGCCTCCCATGGTTGTTTAAGCCCAAATTCAAAACTTAAACTTATCGACACCTCCTCTATAGCCATGGGAAATTGTATTAAAATAGGGCTATTCGTTTAGAAGTTACAGATTTATTTCCACTTTTTTTTCAGATCCCCCACTGTGTGGCGTGTAAATCATGCGAATTAAGCGTAAAGAGCTTTATTTACAACTTTGGTATCTTTGGTGACCCCCACAGAAATGTTCCATCAAAAATGTTCGTAGAATTTTTTAGTCCTTAAATGTCCTTTTTGAAAGGACTTAATTTGATTCTCTCAAAATAAGGGTCAAATTAACCCCTAAAGATGGGAGCTAAAGGTTTAAGATCTTCCACAAAAATGATCCCCATAAAATTCCATAATATAACTCTGATAATAAGAATTCTCTCAGATATTAACTTACAAAATTTTTTTCAGTTAGTATACTGCTCACTTCTATCAAAAAATTAAAATTTTGACCCACTGTAAAAAAAAAAATTCAGACCAGCTGGACTATTCTACAAAAATGCTCTACTCAACATGCCCTTTCAAAATTATAGGGTTGCTATTCTGTTCCAAAAATGCTGTTGGACAGTATAATTAGAAAATTCCTAATTCATTTGTTTTATTCCTTCCTTTTCGTTTCATATTGTTTTTTAAATTATTCTGAGTACAAAATCTAAACGATTTTGTATCTGCTCAGAAAGTTTGAACAGCCTTCCAATTCACCCAGCCCTTTCCGCCTTCAGCCAGCTTTTCAGCTTAACAATCATGTTTATAAACATGTCCATCAGTAGAAGCTTCTACTTATCAACAATGTTGATAGCACGTAGATATTAACATTGTTTTGTAAGTATGGCTACACTTAGGGTTTAAGCTAACAGCTCTCGAATTTGAACATTCTAGTTTTGTCCATTAAAATCATTCATGATGCTACTGGAAGGAAGATGGAGCTGTGTATAGATATAGGCAGTGGTTGCAGTCGTTAGTTAATTAGTTTATCATGGGCTTTGTTAAAGTTAATATCAACTGCATTCTTGTACATTGTTAAGTGCAATTTAATTTGTAGTTTTATAAAACAACACATAGTGACTATTTAAACTGTTGTTGTGTAAATTTGAATAACTAAAGAGTTGTTTAATTAAAACTAGTAAACTGCTTTTATTTGCAATCAAAAGAATATGGTTTATAAGGAAATAAACCAACGTTCTTAAAAGGTAAGAATATTAAAAAAGAAACATTAGAAGAGAAAAGTGAAAATTACCCCCTCAAGCCAAAATTTTCAGAAAGTTTGTGTGACACACATTAATACAAATCTAGTATGTTCATTCGATCCGGAAAATTATGTTATAAAATATTACAAAACAGTTTAAAATCTTAATTTAGAATTAAATAATGCCAGCAATTTATTAACCCATTTCTTAATGGATTTGAATTACTTGAAAATTTGAATGAGTCAATACAGAATTAATTCTATATAAAATATATTGAATTCTCAAAGGAAGGAATTCCTACTAAACATTAGAAATTCAAAGAATTCCTTCGTATGGCTCTAGCATCAGACGTTTGATCTGTATGATGATCAGTCACATTACCCTTTTATATCGACTTTACTCAAGAAAAGTTTCATGAGTTATTTTTAAAAATTGTTTGTATCCGGCCATCATTCTCTTGTCAAACTGTTCTCATTATTACACTGTACATTTATCCGGAATTGTAAAAATTTCATCAGTTCATATTAAAACCAAAAAGGTTAGACAATTCTGAATTGAATTCCCAATGCTCTTTACTTATGATACATTTAAAATGTTTTGTCAGTTTTTTTTTAAATAAAAAAATAAAATAAATTTTCAAACATTCAACATTCAATATTAGTGTGGTCCAAATTTACTCATTTAGCCATCAAACACTTGATAATAACTTGCAATTACTCAATAGCTTACTTTTTAATGACTACTCCATACCGTCTGCATTAGTTTGAAGTAGTCGTATAATGACTTATTTACGTTTTTTACTAATAACGGCGTTTGTGAGATTTAATTGTCAATAAGTTATTTAAGTCATAAGTAAAATTATGGAATAGGATGCCATTTGTAATGTCTTGGGCAGTAAGTAAAAATTTTTTCACATTTTTTTTAGGATTTTAAAATTTAAGCAAGATATCGAGAATAACACCTACCATAATTTTGGGTACGATGTGCATAAATAAAGACATTTGGGCCACTCTAATGTTAACACAAATATTTTATGTATGAATTTGTTCATAACTGTTCGTATCTATATTTCTCACTTCCATTTTGTAATAAATTCGAGTGTGAGTTTGAATTTAGAAGAATGTTTGAACGGATGGATACATAGCATGTGTGCGTTTTGTATCTGAGTGCAAAAATATCGTATGATGGAGTTTTTGTCAAATCGACTTTAATATTTATATGAAAAGTGTGGCAAAAACTCTTTGACTTGTATCCAGGGAATTGAGGTTTCACATGACATTTTCTGCCACATGGCTTTATTATTGAGTAATACGAGTTCAACACTATATGGCAGGCACACTTGGAAGGCATGCAATTGGAAGAGGTGTGAGGTGGAAGAGAATGAGGCCTAGATACTTTTATGAACAGAGTATATAGACAACAACAGCGGCATATGACAGAGTTAACAAAAATTCATTTGCATTTAAATTAATTTTATAATGTTCACATTTTTTATTTTATTCTGTGTGTTGGTGGCTTTCTTTTATTTTTTAAATTTTTTGGTTTGTTAACGGGTCGATTGGCAGGATTTTAAACAAAAGTTGCTGGCAATTGTTTTAAAACAGTTTTTGGTACAATTTCTTTTAATTTATTTTATACATTTGTTTACAATTATACGTACATATGTAGTATGGGTATGTATATGTGGGACAAAAAGAATGAATTATATTTTGCTATGATTTTTTTAAGATACGAAAATATTACCTATTTTTTATATTTTTTCTATTCATAACCTATCGTATAAGTTGTATGTCGTCAGATTTTACAATAGTTGTAAAAATGTTATTGGCAATTTCAATTTTATATGAATGCATCACGAATAGAAATATTGGTAACTAAGATCATTAATTTCATACAACACTACAAAGTAGCAGCTGGATTAATACTTTGTAGAGCGTATGGAAAAGAAATTGTTATTTTCATATCAAAAAGTAAATTAAGGACAAGTGAACAAATGCTTGATCTGTTTCCGCATCTATTAAATTTCATAATATTATGTATTATCCATATACATTAGAGAATCAATTAGTTGTATGGAAACAAATTTGTTGGAATATTGTGACCTAAAAGTTAAGTGCTGAAAATTTGAGTCAAATCGGACAACGATTTCGGGACGCGCATCCAGGTCAAAGTTCAGATATATGCAAAATTTTACTATTTATATGAAATAAATAGGTGAAACTCGTTAACTTTCTGCATTGTTTTCCAGAAATATGTAGATTTATTTGTAATAAAAATTATATTTAAAAAATCTTTTGGAGATTAACACTGTATCTGCTTTGGGTCAAAATCACAAATTTATCTGTTTTTGTAAAAAATTTTGCTACTAAAAAAATTATTTTGCAATTGAACGCAAAAAAATCGAAATGTGTATTTAACTGACGTTGTAATGAGATATAAATGAAAAAACGTTAAAGTTATTAAAAATTTCCCTGACCATTACCGCTTCTCAGGCCAATTGAACAATAAATTTAGGAACAAAATGAACATATTTTGAGTAATATTAAAATGAAGGTAATTTTTACTTACAATATATCCGTATTTACTTGTGTATGACTTTTTGTCCTCGTAGGATATCGCTAACCTATTCACAGGTATGACCAAAAAATTTTTGTTTTTTTAACGGCACACAGTGGGTTCGATGGTACCCAAAGTGGCGATTAATTCATAGAAGCCGTAGTTTTAAAATATAATATCTTTTTATTAATGAGTTATAATAAGCACATAAAAACACAGCATTGCACATAGGGGCAAAGATATGTTAAAAGGGGCGATAAATCAACTACTGGGTTTTGATATAAGTTATTGGTATCATTGAAAAGGTAATTTTCTCTAGATTTCAAATATGTAAAAATATTATAACCCACCGAACAAAATAAAGTGAAAAATACTGAAATCAAAAAAAAAAATGGAATTTAACCACATTTTATTATTTTTAAAGAAAGTGTCTCCTTTCCTATTCGCATCTTTCCATTTTTTTATGTAATAAACTTTAAAATTATTAAATTTTCTTAAAAATTGAACACTTTTCACTGCCACTTTAAAGTTTTTCTCTAACTTGTTCTTTAATATTTAAAATTTTTATTTAGTCTTGAAATCGGAATATTTTTTATTATATTGTGAATGTCTATTTTAGTCACTTGGACTGAACTTTAATTTGACTTAGTTGACATTTTGATTTGTTATGAAAACAGCGGTTTTTGATAAATGTTTTTGAATAAAGGCCTAAAATTTTAAAAATTTTATAAATTCGAAAACCGCAAAAATCCGCAAAATGTTAAAATAGAATATAATTCTATACATTCACTTCTTTAATCAACATAAAACAGTTATGGGCATTTTTGCGCATTTATGCTACTTTTTTACTTCCAAAAAACTTTTTCATGTAAAAAAAATTATAATAATCGTTTGTTCGGAATTTACCAAAATTTAAGTACGTGGATTCATAATTTCTTTAAAAAAAGAACACAAATCAGTTCCCAACAACATATATAAATATTATTAATACAAAAAACTATTTTATTCAATAATGAATAGGATATTTTAATAATCAAATATACACTTAAATATTCTATTTTTAATAGATATTAAATGTAGTCTTTTTTTCTTACGTTTGGACTGCTGCTACTCTTAAACCAAAGCTTTGAAAAAAATGTTCTGAATAAACTATATGTAGAAAAGTGTCCACTTTCCAATGACATATCATTCGTTTTGTAAAACGCATTTTTCATTTTTCATTTATCGCCACAAGTCACCATATAGCTGCCCCTATGTGCATTGTAGAAAAAAAATGTTTAAGCGCATTATTGTTTTTTGAAAAAAAGGACTTAGTTCACAATTTATGCTGTAACTATGGAATGGAAAGCGATAAATTAATGAATAAAATTGGAAATTAAATATGCTATCAAAAAATAAATAGATATTAGCATAAATTTAATTTAAAATCCAATTTTTGTTCACACAAAATTTTATAAATATACAATTTTTTTCAAAAAAGTCACAAAAGAGAATATTATACAATTTTTTTAGTAATGAATAATCATAAATCAATAAAAACACAGCACTTTAAAAAGTTTTAAAAAAAAATGTTTTAACCCGTTAAGTGCATTAATGTATTTTGGAAAAAAGACCTTAGCTCACAATTTATGCTATAACCTTTTAATGGAAAGAGATAAATTAATGAATAAAATTGGAAATTAAAGTATGCTTAATTTACTAATAAAAATTTAAAAAAATAAATTTATTATATATATTTTTTATATATTAGTATAAATTTAATTTAAGTTTTATTTTTGTTTTTCACAAAATTTTATAAATGTAAAATTTTTTTTCAAAAAAGTTACAGAAGAGAATATTATAAATTTTAGTAATGAATAATCATCAATACATGAAAACACAACTTTAAAAAAAAAATGGAAAAAAAAATTTTAACCTGTTAGGCGTTTTTTGTGTTTCGGAAAAATATAATTTTCGCTGTAACTTTGAAATCAAAATAAATTTAAAGAATAAGTTAATATGTAATATGTATTCCTATTAGTATAAATTTGTATCCAGATTTTCTTTCACTAAATTCAGTAAATGTAAAAATTAAAATTTAAAAGTTTTGGGGGAATATTTTGTTTCGTTTTAACTTCTTAATAAAAAATATATTAAAATATTTGTAGTATTCGGCATTCTCAAATTCACCACAAATATCCCAATTATCATAAGCTTCATTATAATCATTAGCTTCATCATCATTATTATAATCTTCTTCATCATTATCATCAGCACTATCTTCATCGTTTTAATCATGTACAGTAGGGTGGGTCAATTTTTTTGACTACTAAGCGTATAGCAAATTCCGGAAAATTCTAAGAACTTTTCCAGAAGAAACCATGGTTCTAAAATCAAAATCGAGCTTCCGGTTTTTTACGAGAAGATTTGGAGCTCAAGACCTCTTTTGCTAGGAGACCTCGGGTATGTTCAATTTTAAAAATAATAATATTTCTTCGTTTGTGTTCCGATTTCAAAAAGTACTCGACGAGAAGATTCTATACATATGTAATTTTTTTGAAATCGGAACACAAACGAAGAAATATTATTATTTTTAAAATTGAACATACCCGAGGTCTCCTAGCAAAAGAGGTCTTGAGCTCCAAATCTTCTCGTAAAAAACCGGAAGCTCGATTTTGATTTTAGAACCATGGTTTCTTCTGAAAAAGTTCATAGAATTTTCCGTAGATTACGAATTTGCTATACGCTTTACCACGTTTTTTGGGCCCTAACAAATTGACCCACCCTAATGTACAGGTCTTGTTAAATAAATGACAACCAGAGTTTTTACACAAAAATTAAAATAAAAATAGGACCGGGCATTGTCTGGACTTTTTTGTTCTTAAATATGTATAAGCTGATAGCCTATACTATTCTAAAATCTATAAAACTAATTTCAACTATTACTAACTTAATATTTGTGGCCCATTAAATGCGGAAATTATCCCAATTTTGGACCTTTTTTAAAAATATTAAAAATATATACACATGATTTTTATGAAAAAAAAAATTACTATATACTTTGATACCTGGTGTTGAAGGATCCATTATAAAAGATTTACTTTTAATAGATTTAATACTAACAATAATCGCATGAATTGCAAAAATTTCCAATTTTTTCACTTTTTTTAAAAACAGCAATAATTTGCTAACTTTGACCGCTCACTAAAAAGAAAGTAAACAACTTAGTTGATTTATTTTTACAGCTAGTGATGTGGAATTTTATCTACTTTTACCCTATACCAAAATTTATTATAAAAACTTTATTTCTAAATTTCAATTAATCGCCACTTTATGCCATTTGAACCCAACGTGCGGTAGGCCATTAACGTATCTCAGGCCACTAGAACAAGAAATGTAGGAACAAAATTAACATATTTTGAGAAATATTAAAATAAAAGCTTATTTTTACTTAGAATGTATCCATATTTACTTGAATGTGAGTTTTTGTCTTTGTAGGATACCGTTAACCTATTCGCAGGTATAACCAAAAAATTTAATATTTTTAATGGCAGTTTCAAAACTTCAATTTCAAATTTTTAAAAATTTTGTTCAACAAATTTTTGGGCTTATTCGCCAAAATATGGCCAACAAATTAGTTTTTTCGAAAATCACAAAATTTATATCGCAGGTACGGAAAAACATAAGAGGTATTGACATATTTTTTCACATTTTTATTCCCTATTATGTAGTAAATAAATCCCCATGTGATGATCGAACATTTTTGTAATTTATATCTCATTAGAACGACTCTTACGTACACATTTCGATTCTTTTAAATTAAATTGCAAAAGTAATTACATAATAGCTAAATTTTTTAAAAAACTGACAAAAAATGCATTTTTTCCCCTTGTAAATGCATCTCAAAACTAAATCGAAAGTCGGCAAGGGTTGCCCTTCTTAGAATAAGCTAAACATTTTTTTGGTGGCATTTTAGGTCATTACGAAAGTTTTCAGGGGGTACCGTTTCAACATTTCAATAAATTTATTTCTAAGGGACACTCTAACATATGTATATTATAAATGTCTTTATAAGTTTATGTATTTGTTTGTTCCGCAATCACACCTAAAAGGCTTACCCGATTTCCATGATATTGTTACGAAATTGTACTTGAATTCAAATATAACGATTTTAAGGGCTGATTTAAAAGTAGCATAATGCTTTCAAATAACAGTGCTGTAATAGCAAACTGTAACATATCTGTGGGCATTATTAAATAAAAGCTTTCAGTTGACCATTGATCGTAAGTTGGCAACGCTGTTTGAATTCGAATATTCAGTTAAAGAAAATTGTAGAAAGTACACCACAGATGGCGTATGTATTAGTAAGATCTAGAATATTCGAACTTTGACAGTTAAAGAGCAATCTAGAGTGCAGATGGCAGTGTTATAAATAGTGGCAGAGGTTGCAGTAGTTAGTGAGTTTATCAGAGACGCTTTTCGAATAAACATCAACTGAGTGCCTTAAAGTGTGTTGTGCTTTTCAAGTAAGTTCTTGTATATTATAAATTGTGTTTGTATTTCTGAGAATTTATAAACGTGTATAAAAAACATTGAGTGGCTATTTAATTCTGTGGTTGTTGTACATTTTGAATAAATAAAGAGTTGTTACAATTTTTAAACTACTAAACGGCTTTTATTTGCAATCAAAAGTATCCGGTTTATTTAAAGGAAATAAACCAGCGTTTTGAAAAGGTTAAAACGTAACAATATTTAAAACGAAAAAAGCTTTTTATTTGTAAGCGTTTATTGGCTACATCGTTTTTCAAAACTGGAAAAAGGACGGGCTAGAAAGAGGAAAACCTGGTCAAATTGCTACCTCTAGTTCGTAGGCAATCAAACCTAAACGGCTCTCTCAATTTATATAATTTAGTTTTCCAGCAAGTACCATTTCTAAGACTTTTAAATGCCATTGAACTTGTTAATGCATGATGATGCACGTTATGTTTATCCTTTTTTATACCCTTCAGCTTCGTGAGAAGGGTATATATAAGTTTGTCATTCCGTTTGTAATTTCTACATTTTTCATTTCCGACCCTATAAAGTATATATATTCTGGATCCTTATAGATAGCGGAGTCGATTAAGCCATGTCCGTCTGTCTGTCTGTCTGTCTGTCCGTCTGTCTGTCTGTCTGTTGAAATCAATTTTCTGAAGGCCCCAGATATCTCCGGGATCCAAATCTTCAACAATTCTGTCAGACATACTTTCGAGAATTTTGCTATTTAAAATCAGCAAAATCCGTCCATAAATAACGGAGATATGAGCAAAAATCCGAGACAACCTCTGAAAATTTCATCAAAAAACACAATGTATTGCATGCTTTGACAAAAAAACAACAAAACGTATGCTTGGGTGTGCAAGCTTTGTGTATTTGGTTTTCTTTTTGTTTTTTGTTTCTTTTGGCGTTGTTGTTGTTTTTTATACAACTAAACGTTTGTTTGGTTGTGTGTTGGTTTTTTTGACAAAAAAGCAACAAAACGTATGTTTTTGGATGTGCAAGCTTTGTGTATTTTGTTTTTTTTTGTGTTTTGTTTCTTTTGGCGTTGTTGTTGTTTTTTATACAACTAAACGTTTGTTTGGTTGTGTGTTGGTTTTTTTGACAAAAAATCAACAAATCGTATGTTTGAATGTGCATGCTTTGCGTATTTTGTTTCTTTTGGCGTTGTTGTTGTTTTTTATACAATTAAACGTATGTTTGGATGTGTGTTGGTTTCATTGCCTTGCGTATTTTGTTTTTTCTTTTGGTGTTTTGTTTCGTTTGGCGTTGTTGTTGTTTTTTGTGTTCTTGATAAATTTAGGATGCTGTACGCTGAAAGTGGGCAATGTACATACATATATACTAATTATAAAAAATAATAATGCATCCACAACAAAGGTGAAGGGTATATAAGATTCGGCATAGCCGAATATAGCACTCTTACTTGTTTTTAGAACATTTTAAGATTCTAACAGATTTAAATGTCACTAAACGTTTTGCGTAGAGTCTAAATATTTCTATGTGAAATAATCAATTATTTTACAACGAATCTCTTTAAGAGGGATTTTTTTTTTTTGTAAATTATTTAAACTTTCCTTCAAGTGTATCATTATCTTCAATTTCCATTATCAATATGTCCGTTCGTCCACAAGAAACTTCGTCTTTCTAATTGAATTTTAAAATATTTTGAAATTTCTTGACTGGAATTATGAGCAAGTTGTTTCCTGTAACAAAAAAAAGTTTTCTCAGCGTGTTTTTTTCTCATCATCTACGTTTTTCTTTTTAACTTTAAACATGTCTTCCTTTCTTTATGAACATAGATAATTCCTGTGAAAGTTTCACTTTAACGTCACAGACATTTTCCGCATGGAAAACTACCTGTAATTTTTATAGCAAGCAAACTTTTTTAATAGTGCTGCTATTTTGGAATTTTTCCCTTTTAACTTTTCTTGCCACTACCCTCATTTTCTTGCCAATAGACATGCTTCGATTTTGTACTTATGGAGTTGAGTGGTGGAAACTGAACAAGAACGTTTTGGTGTGTAAATGTGTGGCAAGGGAAAGAGTTTGATAACCAAAAAAGTTATAACCGGCAGTGGCCAAAGTTCAACGTTAATAGCATAAATACGAAATTAATAGCAATCGTTGGTAGAAGAAAAAAACGTAAAAGGACAACTATAATGGAAAAATGAGGAGAATAAGAAAAGGTCGCCATAATATACGGGTTGTATGTGTGACAACTTTAAAAATGTGATAAAGGCATTAAATTTTAGCATAATTTTTACGAAAAACTGAATTTTAATGCAAAACAGTGAAAATATTCATGGACATCAATAAAGGATTAACTTTTTTTATAAAAGAATTTAATAAAAATATATATGTTCATAGCTACATACCTGATGTTTTAAATAAAAATTGTTTCAGAAAAATCCATGAAGTTAAATAGCCGTATTTTATTTTCAAAAGGCAAAGGTTTGCATTTGCAACTCACAGGCGCGCAATTCTCCCAAATTGTATGTGCTGCAAAATGGTTCACAATGTAAAGAAACAACTAAAAAGAATGAACAAAAAAAAATCAGCTGACTTGGCTTAATGTCAGGTTCATTCGTTGTTTCTTTTTTGTTCATTCATCTCTCCTCTATCTTTTAAACGGAAATGCTGAGTCCAGTAAACCAAAAAATTGTAACCATTTATCATGATTCATATGAATTATTGTCCACCACAGCAGGCTTCACTATGTAATAATGATATGGATACATTTCACAATCATCCCTCTACCGCTTTTCACACACGCATTTACATGCTGCATACACAGACTCATACAGTGGCATGCAGATATTGGCAATATTTTAACCAGCCTTCTCCTATCCAAAAATAATATACAGTCAACTAAATTCATATAAGCGCACTTATTGACTATTAAAGAAAACTAGCTGAACCCAGTCCGCGTTGCTGGCCCTTAGAAAACATTTGTTTATATTGCATCTCGATCTCGATTTTAATATACAGTGTCGGACAAAGTCGGTGATCCAACCTTCAACGTTAATACATGCAGTGACATTTGGGCTGGTTCCAATGAATTAAATTTTTAGTATGGAAATTTCTTATTCATGCACCTATAAGCAAGAGTAAACAAAATTGTTTATCACAGATCGAAAATCAAAAATCTGACTTTACACTGTTTCCCAAAATGCTTTTCTGAAGGTCCGTGAAAATTTCATCAAAATAGGTCCAGCCATTTTTGAGTCCATACGGAACATACATACATACACACATCCATTTTTATGAAATATAGCGCATTAGCGGTATAATGTAAAAATTAGATTTTTACACACCTCTCCGCCCACAGACTGAATATAAAAAATCTGACTTTATAGTGTTACCCGCTGGGTTATTCTGAAGATTCCCTGAAAATTTCGTCAAAATCGGTCTAGAAGTTTTTTATATATATAGATGGTATTAGCGGTATAATGTAAAAATTTGATAATGCCACGCCCCTCCGACCACAGACCGAAAATCAAAAAAAATCAAAAACAGTGTTACCCGCCAGGCTATTCTGAAGATTCCCTGAAAATTTCATCAAAATCGGTGGAGCCGTTATTGAGTTCATTCGGAACATACATACCCACATAAAAACATCCATTCTTATATGTATAGATTTCGATTCCAATTATTTTTGAGGTACCTATTATTGTTATCGAAAAAATACTAGGGTTTAATAAGAACAGCACAATTAGTATTTCCGCTTATAGTAACAACTGCACAAATAATTAAATTATCGTTTGCTGGACTATTCTCCATATTAATACTACTCAAAATAAATGCTCCTCGTACAAAACATCATATAATGGTTTTAAGAAATATTCTTACTTCTTTTACCAATTTTAATCCATAATATTATTAGCAAAATTTTGTTGTTTCTGTATTACTGAAAAACTACATTACTGAAATTAACTGTGAAAATATGAATTAAGAAATTCCATAACCATTCCTTCCAACTCTGCTCTGCAACTCGTTGTTACTATTATATACACAGTGCCATCTTCTAGCAGTTTCATGAATTATCTAACGGACAAAACTATAATGTTTTATTTCCGCAATAAGCACAGCAGCTTTCTTGTTAGCTGTTTTAACAGTTAATATTGTTATAATTATAAACAATGTTAATAATAGCAAAGCAACCGTTACAGACCGTTAAATTCAAATTGATAATGCAATTTCGTAACAATATATATTTGGTAACTGGTTATGTATTCATTGACTACTGATTATCCGCATCATATTGCACCTGTATTTCGATCTATAATACCGAAAATAGAGTCAAAAACCTCTATCGAGTAAGTCTAATGATTTGATGTTATCAGAATCGTATGTCAGATTTGGTCGTAACAAGATTTTCTTGAAGCTAGTTGACCGTTTGAGAGCTAGTGCAAAGTGTTTATATTCCAGGGTGCCCCGATAGACCAGTCGATAGTGTGCTGAGCAATTAATCTGAGGGTTGCGGGTTCGATTCCCGCCAGAGACTCTGGGTGGTTGTGTTAAAAAAAAAATTCTGTGATATTCACAATTCTGTGATATTCGCAATCTCATTTTCAGGTCCCTCCATATACATTGTTTTTTATATCTATTAGAGCGTCCAAAACCGAAAACCGGTCAACCGGTTTTTTCATCTTTGTAAACTCCACCGGTTTCGGTTTATTTAACTTTTCGGTTTTTTGACAAACCGGTTTTTGTAAGGCGTTTAACCGGTTTTAATGAAATATATTTCCTAAAGCTCATTCAAACATATTTATGAAAAACTTTGATACCATTTTTTAAAATATTGATTTATTTTATAGAAAATTATTGCATTTGACAATATTTCGTCAAAGATATAAAATAATTGCATAAATATAGAACCTTAAGTATTCAAAAACGCTAAATTTCCGAGGATTTAGTACACAATTCTTAACACATTTCCTAAGAGCGTCCACAAATGAATTTAAAGAGATCATTTTCATATTAAATAAAAATGTAACCAGAAACCGTTTAACCGAAACCGTTTAACCGAATTTGTTAAAAGACAATAAGCAAAACCGGTTTTTTCAAAAGCACACTTTTTCGGTTAAACCGGTTTTTTTTTAAATTTGCCGGTTTTTTTGGACACTCTAATATCTATGTAATTTTTCATTTACCACTTGTTTTCTACCAAGCTACTTGTTACAAGTAACAACTCAATATATATCTTTTTCTAGAGTGGTTATTATTGTATTCTGCATCTGAAATATCTTGATAAATAGCCAACATTGAAACATTACACATTTCCAGATATTATTCTTCCACGTTCCCACACCCAGAGAAAAATATAGTTGTGGATGTTTATTAGGGTGATCGGCCCGGTTTTTTATAACCGATTTTTTTGGTTAAGTCGGTTTCTGTTTTTTTGAAAAGCTCACATTTCGAATATCGAAGAAACCGGGTTTTTTACTCGAATAACCGTTTTTTTCTAAAAGTGTGTTTTTATGAGTTTTAGTGTTTTAAAAACTTTAACCTTAAAAAAAACAAAAGCATTTAAACCATTGGTAGGCAAAAAGAGGCATTTAATTTGTGTGCTCTTTTGGGTAAAAAATAAAATATGCAGAACAACATCAAGAAACTGAATAAATTGTGTGTATTTTTACGCTCTTTTGTTCACATTCGGGTTGTTTGACGAAAATCATCGTAACCTGAACAATATGAACGCCTACCATGGATTTAAACTGTGTTTTATTCCTAAGAGATTATTTTAGCCTTCATAAGGGGTTCAAATTTACTGACCTTAACGATCTCTGGTCAAATTTGACACAAATAGAAAAAATATATTTTTTTTAAAAAAAAAGCTAACGTCGTTTTTGACATTTGAAATTAAATAAAAGTCATAAAATATTAAAAATATCAACCACTCACTTTTTGATAAAATTCAATTGTAATTTCAAAATGAGTCAAATTTGACCCTAAGTCCTTATGAATGATAAAAAACATAGCTTTAGTATTTACCAGGGGAAGTATAATGTTCAGCAGGTATGCTAAAAAGAAACAGATATATTTATATTATTGTTATCAAAGCTCCGAAAACATTTAATGTAATTGTGCGTAACAAAAATTCAAGATTTTTGCTCCAGGTCAAATATGACCCAAAGTCCTTATGTGCAAAAAATTGTATAGATATTTTTTTGCCAATTTGTTATTCTAAAAACCTAACGTAGTTTTTGCCAATTTAAATTAAATAAAATTCATAAAATATCAAAAATATCCACTATTCTTCGGGTTTGACCCGAAGACCTTGTGTAGGTTAAAAAGGTAGTCAAAATTACAATTAAAGGCTTACTTTTTGTTATTAGAATACATGTATATTCTTTATCATAATTATATGATCTCTTTTTTATTTTGTTATGTTTTTCCATGAACTGTTTTTGTTTAATTAACTATTATTTTAATAAATAAAACTATTTTTCTTCTTATTTCTAGGTGTTTTAATATTTTGCCAAAAACCGGTTAACCGGTTTATAATAAATTTAAATTTTTCGAAGAAACCGAAAACCGGTTTCTAAAAAATGTCGAAGAATCGATCACCCTAATGTTTACTGTAACCATTTCAACATTGTTACAAGTTTTTCAACAATATTATAGTCACAGTAACTATTTAAGTGATTGTGGTAACCATAATATGTTTAATTTACGATTCACATGATTGTATCAACTATATATGTATATGGTTACAGTAAACAAGTATATGTTTGTGACAACCATTTTTATGATGAATCATTATATCACAATATGTTGTTCTCAGATTATGATATCCATAAGCCAAGAGCAACATAATATGGCAAGTCATTTATGTCAATATGACATGATAGGAAACCTTGTGAATACAAAAAGTACAAATACTAAATAATTTATAAATATGTATTGCCTCTAAACAAATTTCCCGTTCTATAAGTTTGAAGCGAATATGGCTGGGATGATTTAAATACAGGCAACAGAAGCAAATAGCACACTGGACAATAAATGTGTGACAAGAGAGAAAAAATCGACCGTTGAAAATACAACAATAGCAGCAATACATATAAATAACAACAAAAAAATATGTAAAAGTATTAAATTAATGGATTATTTGTTTGATAATTTATTAGCAGGTCAACATCCGGTCCATTTTTTCATACTGATATATTGAAATCTATACAAAAACAACAAAACAAAAATTTGTATCCTTAGATCAAAATCCCATACAATAAATTCATTTGAGTAAGTGTATGTTTATAAATGTGTGTGTGTTAGTGGAAAAGAATAAACATCTTTCAAGTGTGACCATTGCTTAATCAAACCATAGTAAATCTTGGCATTGACACATGGCGCTTTAAATAAAAATAGCAACAACAACAAAAAGTCCCAACGAGTAAAGGCAAATTTCTAACCAGCATTTATCCACTGTGTGTGCGGTCGGTCGGCCAGTCGGGCAGTTGATAGTCATAGTTTTTCATGCAGTATTTTATTACAAATTCTGTGTGTAGTACCCCTTTATTTTATTTTAGTTAAAACCCCATCCATTCCATTTAGTGTTTCGTTTGTGATGAAGTGTGCATCCTTTTAATTTTTCATCTTAAGATTTATCTACATTTTTCCATATTACATGCTGATATACAGTATCGGTCAAATCACATTGACCAAAAATTTCTTCTATTCCATATTCCAACTATTGGGAAAACAAATTTGCTTGTTTCTTATAATAAAAAATAGGTGAAAGTAGTAGACCTAGAGGACTGTTGCACAATGGAATACGCTTTTTTCCAATGAATCTAAATAAAATTTTGTGGATTCTGTCTGTCTATTACAGACTAATGCCTGTAATTTCAACAAATAGATATCTAGCAGTGATTAGTTACTAATGCAGTAAAAATATTTGATAATTTTTACCCGTAGATATCGATTTGAAATTTATGCCAAGTTATCTTTTAGGTAAATTTATCTGCTGGGTATTTTGCACCATTGCACAGTGGATCCGCCCATAGGCCAAAAATAAATAAAACGATGACAAAATATTTAGACAAAATGCATAAAAATTGTCTCTTAGATATCCAATCTTTTAAATGGCAAACCGGTTTTTGCTGGAAATCTAACGGGACTTTTTAAAAATAAAATTAAAAGCATGAGCAAATATTCATTTGCAAAGCGCAGCTGAACGCTGGATTTGCAAAAGTGCACTTCAAAACGGTCTTGCAATTGCTGTAGTCTACAAAATTAAATTATTTTCAATGAATTTTGAAGTTAAAGGTATTTATTTTATCTTTAGAAAATAATAAAACTAACTTGTGTTGTAATTCTTGTGAAATTAATGTTTTAGTTAACCTATATATTTGTTACTTTTTTGTATAACTTCATTATGTTTACTTAAAGTTTTAGATGTGTTCCCCCAATATTCCCCCGTAGTGTTTTTTTCATTGTATTTATCAGATTCTTAAGATAATAAAAGTGCTGAAGTTAGTTGCGGAAATTTGCGGATGGGCGTGTAATCTTTAATATACTAACTCGCCCCACAGAGGGATGGCTTCATACATTTTTTTGCAAAAATTATAAGCTGTGGTCGTAGAGCGCTGAAATTTGGCACAGAGAATTATATGGACTAAGTTAAAAAAAAAATGAAATTTTATCAAAATCGTCCACGCCCAACGCCCACTGCCCATACAATCCTAATTGATTTTTTCGCATAAAATTGTTTATATTCAAGCAAAAGTCTAGAAATTTGGTACATACATTTATTGATACCAAAAAGGAACTCATGCTGACTTTCAATAAAATCGGTCACGCCGATGGATATTTCGTTTATTATTCGACAAAAAAATTTTAGTTTTCATCCTGTCCCGAAAACTTCAGAAAACAATTATTTTTTTTAATCGAAACAAGACAGTCCCACTTTTCATTTTATTAAAAAAAGAGCTTGGGGGAAAGTGGAAATATACAATAATTATTAGAGACTTATAGATTTGGGCATATCTTCTTAACTGTTATGGTATCCCCATAAATTTTTTTTATTGATGTGGAAATGTTATATTTTTCAAATATGTTAAAGGTAAATGGTATATAAACCACGGAATTGCGTGAAAATATAAGTAAATTTTTGCTTAACACCCTTGCAAGGACTTTACTAGCATGGACTTTTTTAAAAATAAAATAATTTTTTTCTTAAAACTATAAGTGTACATTTCATCTTTAAACATTTCTCTACAAAACTGCATCATTTGATTGTTGAAATTAAGTGTTTGAAAAATTGACTTTTTGACACCAAAATCCCTCTGTGCGCCGTCTTATTTTTGCATCGGTACATAAAAATCTGATCAATGGAGCTGAGGTAAGCAAGCATGTAGTAGTGTCAATAGGTGAATTGTCGGAGGAAGATGCTGAAGCGAAAAATAAGCATATAAAACAGTTTAGATTGCAACATACCCGAAAAATATCGCGCATATAACTTTGTATAACTTTTTAATTTAGTTTTTTTTTTCAGTGTATAATTCAAATGAATTAAAATGGAATAAAAATTAACTAAAATTGTTTAAAACAAACGAATTTTCATACTGAAATATTTTATTTCAAAAATTCATAAAACAAATCTAAAAGCCAATTAACCCTTGGAAAATCAAAGGGCTACTGTGGCTACAGTTGTTAATATTTTTTCTAAAAAATTTGCGGACTTTAAGTTCTTCGGGCATGCTATGAGGTGATACATTTTGAAGACCCTACCTTTTTTAGTTTTGAAGATATTGATTATTGACCGCTTGTTCATATAAGGGAAACCACTGTGCATTGATATCTATTTGTTGAAGTTACAGGCATAAATCTCAAATTCTGTTATGCAGTGGCCAGCACAAGCAATTGAGCCCACACATATAATTTGTTTTTGTAAATAAATAATAATATGAGAATCGTTTTTTTCTTAGGAGGACAATGGATAAGCAACGGGGCGGATTACATACAGGAAACAAAGCTAGTCAAACAAAGTTCAGCCATATTGGACTTGCTATAGAAGACAGTCCCCAAGGGGTGATTTTAACTAGTTGCATAACGCTACGTGACAAGTTATTTTAACTCGAGCATATCCTAAGCAGGGGTTCAATTGACCTTTTTTTATTACAATGAGACTGTCCGATAGCTGGTCCAAAGTAGTCAACGTATGGGATTCACAATAGTTACTTGATCAGCTACATAACTAGTTATTTTAACATACACGGGTGCTAATTGACCACAAATAACTACTTTCTAAAGTGCAATACAAAATAAACGTTTAAAGTGACTTCACTATAGGTTACTAAGAGACATTAAAGTGACTATTGACTTCACGCTATGTTACATGGGATATCAGTATACTTAAGCAAAAATAAAATGTATGAGAATTATATCAACACAATTTCTATAAAACAATTTTGTACGAATTACACACAAAACGTTGAAAGTGACTACACTCCAGATTACTTAGAGATACTTAAGTGACAATAATATTCACGCTAGATTACTTGAGATGTATAAAGTAACCAATTGTCTTCTCTCCGTACGTGTCAAATGACCCATAATATTGTTACGAAATTGTACTTGAATTCAAATATAACGATTTTAAGGGCTGATTTAAAAGTAGCATAATGCTTTCAAATAACAGTGCTGTAATAGCAAACTGTAACATATCTGTATGCATTATTAAATAAAAGCTTTCAGTTGATTTGATCATATGTTGGCAACGCTGTATTCGAATTCGAATATTCAGTTAAAGAATATTGTAGAAAGTACACCACAGATGGCATATGTATTAGTAAGATCTAGAATATTCGAGTGCAGATGGCAGTGTTATAAATAGTGGCAGAGGTTGCAATCGTGAGTCAGTTTTATCAGAGACGCTTTTCGAATAAACATCAACTGAGTGCTAAAGTGTGTTGTGTTTTTCAAGTAAATTCGTGTACATTATAAATTGTGTCTGTATTTCTGAGAATTTATAAACGTGTATAACAAACATTGAGTGGCTATTTAATTCTGTGGTTATTGTACATTTTTAATAAATAAAGAGTTGTTACAATTTTTAAACTACTAA
Source organism: Calliphora vicina (assembly GCF_958450345.1). NCBI lineage: Eukaryota > Metazoa > Arthropoda > Insecta > Diptera > Calliphoridae > Calliphora > Calliphora vicina. The sequence continues at coordinate 95,553,649 of NC_088782.1, forward strand.
TCGGCTTTTATTTGCAATCAAAAGTATCCGGTTTATTTAAAGGAAATAAACTAACGTTTTGAAAAGGTTAAAACGTAACAATATATCAGACATTATTGACAATTACTGATTTTAAGGGATACATTGACTACTTGCTTAACTGCTGGGTAACTACAAAACTACTGTAGGTGTAGTTTAGAGGAGTACATTAGAATATGTTAATGAACAGGGCAAGGATTTCTATGCAAATGCATGTTTGTAGTCAGTAACTCAAAATCACTTTTGAAAATGTATCTTTCCGAATCGAAAAATTTGCAACAAAATGGCATCGATTTGTTGTTGCATATTTTTGCATATTTTGTTATAAATGCATATTTGTCTTTTAAATGCATATATTAAGTATATTTTTCCATTTTATTCCATATTTAATTTTCTTTTGGATATATTTTTATATGAGTGTACACTGTACATTAGACCGTACCCCCTAATATAATGTATTTCAGCAAGACAGTTACGATTTTTTTTTTCGCCGAACGTAGGTCGCCTTTTTACATTTTTCGTTATATCTTTGCCATTTACAGTCGGTTCTTAAAATATGATATATCAATATTTTTGTCTCGGGAAGACCAATGTTCTAAGTGCCATATACCTCAAGTATTCCGTTCTAGTATTTATCCACCAAATCTTTCTTCCTACTACCCTAATAAGGGTGTTACCCTAATGTCAGAAAATTAATGCTTGCATTAATCATTAAACTTTTGCTAACGAAGTAATTCGATAACACCTGCAGAACAGTCTGTATTTACCTACGGATGTATACATATGATGTAACGAAATCGTGTCTTTTTGTCAAAGATAATTCGACAAAATTTGGTACAATCTTTTCTATTGCTCCAATGACGAAATCTATTGAATTTGGTTAGAATCGGTCCATTATTTCTCATAGCCCCCATATAAGTTATTTACAACTAGGGAAATATATATTTTTCGTTTATTAATAAATATATTTCAAATAAAAAACTTATTTTTATTGCATATTTTCTCTCTTTATAGTGCATATTATGGTAACACCGCGGTGTTACCAATCCAATGGTAACCGGTGCACCGGTCCCAGGTTAGAAAAGAACAGGTCGCTGGTTTACAATCAGGGGTTAATGGTGGAATATGTCAAAGCGATAAAAGAGATTTTCTTGGAAGTTAACACTCAGAAAAATTGGGCAAGAAGGATTCTAGAATATCCCAAAGGTAGACACTGACTCAGGGCAAAAGCGATAGAGATTATCTTGGAAGTTAACACTCGGAAAATTAGTAACAAGGAAGATTACATTCTAGAATATCTCAAAGTAAGAGTTAGAGAGCAGTATTGGAGGGACACCGACACATTTTCAGCAGCAAATTGTTCTCAATGAAGAAGCATTCAATTTGCATTGTGGCTCAATAAATAGAATTAGGCTATTAAGAGCTAGTTTCTGGGATAGAGATAATCTACATTCTTCGCTTAAACCTAAATTAAACTAAAAATTGTGTTTCTCACTTATTGTTTATATGCTATATAATCTAGGTTTAACTGAGCATCATTGGTTAGTTAAACCTAAGTATAAAATGCCAAAGCCCAAACAGATGGAAAATAAAATAAACAATTCAGCACAGCAGCTCTTTGTTTTTATTTGCTTTATTAACATCAATATAATTTTTAATATACATACATTTTATATACTTTTATGTCGCTTTTTCTTTTAGAAAGTTAAAATTTACAAAAAAAGTTATGTAACGCGGTTGCTTTTTCTTATAAAATGTATAGTATTGCCATATTTATATGAAAAAATTTGAAGAATAAACATGTGATTTGACTGAAAAGTATGGCAATGCTAACAAAATTAATCCACTAGTGAGAAACACAATCATTGGTTAAATTCCGGCAAAATATGTTTCAGGATTAATATAACAGCGTGTTAAGCTGAGTTTAACTGACAAGTAAGAAACTAGCTCTAAGTAATACAAAATAAACAGTGAAAATGAGAAAAGAACCAAGAAAAGTGTTTTAAATTTTATGTAAAAGGACCCTGGACAGATTGAGCATTGCCCCAGCTTCAAACCCGGAGTAACCGGAGGTTTCTTATAACCCTATAAAAAATGTATGGGAAATGATAAATCGTATCAAGCTATAAATGAGGCATGGTCATTAGAGTGTCCCTTAGATATAAATTTTTTGAAATGTTGAAACGGTTCCCGCTGAAAACTTTCGTAATGACCTAAAATACCACCAAACAAATGTTTAGCTTGTTCTTCGATTTAGTTTTGAGGTGCATTTACAAGGGGAAACAATTTTTTTTTTCAGTTTTTTTAAATTTTTGCAATTAAATAATTACCTTTACAATTTAATTTTAAAGGATCGAAATGTGTACGTAATTGTCGTTCTAATAAGATATAAAAGACAAAAATTGGTTACAAAATGTTAAAGTTATTAAAAAATCGCCAATCAATTAACGTGTCTCAGGCCACTACAACAAGAAATGTAGGAACAAAATTAACATATTTTGAGAAATATTAAAACAAAAGTTTATTCTTACTTAAAATATATCCATATTTACTTGTGTATGAGTTTTTATCTTCATAGGATACAGTTAACCTATTCGCAGTTATAACCAAAAAAAAAATATTTTTTTCACGGCAGTTTCATAACTCCAATTTCAAATTTTTAAAAATTTTGTTAAACAAATTTAATAATTTTTTGATCATCACATGGGGATTTATTTACAATATAATAGGGAATAAAAATGTGGAAAAAGTATGTCAATACCTCCTATAGTTTTTCCGTACCTGGGATATAAATTTTGCGATTTTCGAGAAAAACTAATTTTTTGGACATATTTTGGCGAATGAGCCCAATTTCCTTACTGTTATTAATTTTAAGTAAAATCTGTTCAGAATATTATAGTCCAGGAAATTTTAAATATAGTCTGAAAGTTTTCCTAAAATCGGAAAACGTTAACCCTTAAATCGTGAAGGTCAAAGGACAAATTTTTTAATATTTGGAATTTCTAATGGAACACACCTCCAAGTTATTCTCTATTATGTTGTAAATTAATCCCTATGTGATGATCAAAAAATTCTTAAATTTGTTTAACAATATTTTTAAAAATTTTAAATTGCAGTTTTTTCCCCTTGTAAATGCACCTCAAAACTAAATCGAAAGTCGGCACGGGTTGTCCTTCTTAGAACAAGCTAATCATTTTTATGGTGGTATTTTAGGTCATTATGAAAGATTTCAGCGGGTAGCGTTTTAACATTTCAAAAAATTTAATTCTAAGGGACACTCTAATGGTCATCTATACCAATGAAAATTCGATTATGCAACAAATTATTAGTATGCTTAGTCGTATGATTTTTTATCTTTTTGTTAAATTTTTTAATAATATCATAAGAAATACTAAATTGAAAATTCGTTGTTTATAATGCTGAGGATGTATTTTTACTTGTTATTTTAAAATTCTGTACTTTTTTGCAATTGAAAAAAAGTTATACATAAAACGAATTTTCTCCAATATGTTTTGAGCGATACTGTACATACACACACTTACATGTTTAGAATAGTCCCATATTCTTTCCTTTTAACTAAATCCTTTAAGTCACACCAGTTCTTGGAGCCTTTGCAATTATTGTTGTTGTTGCTGCTGCTATATTAATTTTTCAATAGAAATACGATTCTATCGAAAAATCTTTGAAGATTTATTCTAGTTATATAAAGATGGTGTGGAATAATAAACCTGCTGGATTTATTTTCTCTCTTTGTTGTTATTGTAGGGATTTAGTGTTAATAGCCGAGTTGAAAAGGGTTCAAAGTAATTGTAGAAAACGAAAATTTACTACCTTTAAGACAGATTTTCTTAGCAACTTTTTTATTCAAGTAAATAAATGTCAAGGAGACAATGTGTCCAACAAACTCTTACACATACATGTATTTCCATGTTAGTAAACTCCTCATATGTTTACGAAAAAAAAAACTTTGACATTTTAAGAATTAGGGATCTTGTAGAAAAATCAAAAAACACAAACATAAGCTTATTATAATTGCTACAATTCAAGCATGACTTTGATGTTGGCACAATTAAGAAGAAATTGAATTTACAAAATAAGTATGGGCATAAAAGGGTAAGGCTTAGTGTAAAACATAAAATTCATATAATTTAACAAATTTATATTATAAGGATTTTCAAAGAAATTACTTTTTTACCACATTATAAATGATGATGATGTGGAATATTGGACATTTATATTGTGGAAGTTAGACACGTGTTTGAACGGAAATATTTGATGCATAAAACCTGACCACTGAAAACTCGATATTTATCTTTCCTTTGACCAAATATTAATTTAAATAAACAAGCTTTAGTCAATCAATGACTATTTTTTCAAAACAAAACATAAAAATCAGCTAAAATTCTTTTATTTTTTTTGTAGAAAAATATAAAAGTCCTTTGTATTCATCAGAACTATGTTAAACTAGCATTTCACCCGCTACATCGCACAGTGGGTTCAATCGTCCCCAAAGTGGCGATTAATTCATAGAAGCCGTAGTTTTGAAATATTATATTTTTTATTGATGAGTTATTATAAGCATATAAAAGCACAGCATTTTAGGAAAAAAGTTAAAATTTTTTTTAACCCGTTAAGAGAATTATTGGTTTTTGGAAAAAAATACCTTAGTTCACAATTTATGCTGTAACTTTGGAATGGAAAGCGATAAATTAATGAATAAAATTGGAAATTAAATAATACTTAATGTGCTATTCAAAAAATTAAATAATAAATTTATTATATGTATTTATATTAGTATAAATTTAATTTTTGTTTTCCACAAAATATTATACATGTAGAATTTTCTTCAAAAAAGGCAGAAAAGCGAATATTATAAATTTTTAGTAATGAATTCATAAAAACACAGCTTTAAAAAAATGCAAGAAACATTTTTTTAACCTGATATCGTTTTTTGTTTTTCTGAAAAAACATGATCCATAATTTTCGCTGTAACTTTGAAATCAAAATAAATTTGTAGAATAAGTTAATAATAAATATTCCTATTAGTGTAAATTTGTATCCAGTTTTTGCTTTCGCTAAATTCAGTAAATGTAAAAATTAATCTGAAAAAATAAAAAAATTTAAAACTTTTTGGGGAATCTTTTCACCACAAATATCAATTATAATAATCTTCATCATCATTATTATAATCTTTTTCATCACTATATTCATCGTTGCTATATTCATTTAATGGTATTGTTCAATAAATGACAGCCATTTAAAAATAATTTTTTGTGATATATCATAGAGAGAGTGATTTATTGGAGAACATTTTAGATTTAGGGTTGAGAGAAGAAACAAACACAAATAATCTGGATGAGGTAAATTCTCTGCGAGTTGTTAAGTTTTTCCTAATTTATTTGCCACGTAAAAAACATAAGGTAGACATGTTATATATCAATGGAATGGGGATTTTGTCTATTTTTCAAAAATATATATAACTTTTTACAATTCAAAAAATCATGGAATACTTTTTTGAAAAATATGACACAAATTGCTTTTTATTGAGTTTTTGCAAAGATACAAATCTTTCAAATTTAAATAAAATTTTTATTTATGAAATTTTTTTAATAAAATTTTACAGTTATATAGATTTTGCCATTGAAGATATAAAACTAAAAACTAATTTTAAAATTTGTAACCAGGAATCCCGCAATTCCTAAAAAAGTGTTGAAAAATCCATAAAATGGGTTTTCTTAGTTTTTTGGCTATAATATCTATACATAGGGCGAGGTTATCTGAACCCTTTACAAAACAATTAAAAACATATTTGACCATCTAAAATGAGTTACTATATTTTGATATCGAGTATGGGATTTGAGCATTTTTGTCCTGAAGTTGAATTTTTGATAATGGATGGATGGACCTGGTCCCCTCGGTATCAATAGTTTTCAAATTTGTTTTCATTTAAAATATATAATGTAAAGATAGCTTTTAAAAAAGTATAAATTCATAATACACCTTTCTAGAAATTTTTTATATAACTTAAAAAGAAAAAAAGTTTTTTTTTCCCAAAAACTAGCGAAAAATCGCCTTTGTTAAAATTTTAAAATTCAAATGCATATAACTTTAGATTCAGTCATGATTTTTAATCAGTTATTTTTTTTGTTTGACATATACATTTGTTGTTAGTCCAATAAAAGAAAAATGGAGAAAATCGGGAAATATTTGGACCCGCTGTTATCAAAAAACTGGAGTAGGGTGGGTAAAAATGTATTCTCCTAAAAATAATATCTCCTAAGTTATAAGAGATAATTGACAGCTACCAGGATAATTGATAGCTACCAGATTTTATATATGTAATGGTTTTAAAATCGGAATACAGTCAAAGAAGTAGGATCGTTTTAAAAATTGAACATACCCGAGGTGTCCTACTTTGGGGAACCCTGGCCGCACCCCTTTTTGGCCCATGCGGTCAAAATTCAAAACTAAAACTCGACACTTCTTCGTTGTGCATTTCATTCAAATCGAACTAAGGGTTTAGAAGTTACAGATTTATTTCCCTCTTTTTTTCTCATAGCACTGTGCAACGTGCATCGATAGCTAAATTGTTAGTATACAACAAAATAGCGCAAAAAACTACATCTAACAACATTCTAAGTCCTTTTTGCTAAAGCACGACTTTGATAATAATCAAGTAGCAAGATTAAAATGCTTTATTTTATGTTTCAAGTTTCATTTAATTAATTTTACTTTTGTCGGTTCTTAATTTATTCAGACTCACATGTGTATAGTTCGTTGTTTCTAGCTTTATTACTTTATTTGTTTTTAGAATAAATAAAATATGACGCTAATTCTTTTTAGAATATTTAAGACGAGCCATTAGTAGAACTAAAGTTTCACAGATTCGTCCTTCTTCATTTTCACTCATTCAGGATAATTTGTGTCTAATTTCATATTTGCAATTCCTTCATGATAGAAAAATCGAAAGACACCATTAAACAAGTAAGAGTACTATATTCGGCCGTGCCGAATCTTAAATACCCTCCACATAAATATGATGGTATAACAATTGAAATAATATAACAATTGTTAGAAATACTAGTTTACGATATTTTATTTAAAATGTACAAAAAATTGTATTTAATTCTGCAATTTATAATTTAAATTCCTATTAGAACGTATGAAATTTAATAATTTATATACAAAATAATTAGTTAATACGTTTGGATCAACATTTTTCCCTGTTGAACTCAAGTGAAGAAACAGAGTATAAAAAAGGGTATACAAATATATTTGGTCAAATTTCAAAATATTTCGTTGTGGGACTAATATGGGAGCTATGACCTATTATGATTTGATTGTCATAAAATATTTTAACGTGATTTTGATGGACTTATATGGGTGCTGTGGCCAATTGTGTACCGATATTCACAAAATTCAGTATTTTTGAATACAAATTAGTGATCTGTGTACTATTTTGGCTCAATATATGGAAGATATGACCTATTATAGTCCTAAGTATATGAGGGCTATTTTTATAGAATTTCATATAAACAACGCTATTAAAAAAAGTGGACCTTATATGGGAGCTATGCCGAATTATGGACGAATATATAAAAAATCTTGTAGCTTGATTCTTGAAATTTTGGTTCAGAACAGATTTTTTTGGATAATTGTGCATCATAAAATTTGGTACATCGATTTTTGTATATATTGAATAAATTTGTTTTGAATTTCAACCTGATAACTATATTTGTAACAAATTTATGAGGATTTTAGTGATTTTCGGGAGTGGACCTTATATGGAAGCAATGGTTAAATATGGACCGATATTCAAAAAATTCAGAAGAATGATTACTGGATACAAATTACTGACCTGTGCGTTATTTCATTTTGATATCGATATGTTTTAAATATTTTTTAAGGTTAATATCTTTTTCGGAAATGGGCCTTATAGGGGACCTATGACCAATTTTCAGCCAATCTTCATGCAATTTAATACAGTGATTTCTATGTATATGAGTATTATTTTTGTCGAATTTTAGCATGATAACGATATTTATAAGAGATTTATGAGTACTTAACTGATTTTCGGAAGTAGTATGATTTCTAAGTATAAATTATGGATCTATGTAAAATTTTGTTTTGATATTGATATTTTTTAGATATTTATGTAGGTTATTGTGTTTTTCGGAAGTGGTCCTTATATGGGAGCTATAACCAATTATCGGCCGTTCTTCATAGAATTAGGTACAGCGATTTTGGTATATATGGGGACTATTTATGACGAATTTCAACTTAATAGCGATATTTATAAGACATTTATGCTTATTTAAGTGATTTTCGAAAATGAACTTTATATGGGGGCTACGGTCAAATATGGGCCGATCCAAAAAAAATTTGGGGTTGTAATTTTTTTAAGCACGAAACTTATTTTTCCAGAATTTTGTGTGGATACTGCAATTTTGTAGGCATTTACAGACCATATAACCATATTTCGGGAAGTAATTTGTATGGGGGCTAGGAGCAATCATGGACCGATTCTTATAATTTTCGCCAGAGTTAGTCCCTTTAATATAAAAATAACGTATGTGCAATTTTATGGTATTATCTACAATATATTGGCACAAATATGGAAAACTATGTTAAAATTATCAAGTTTTTTTTTTAGGTTGTCTCACATTTTGGTTCATAACTCTAGTTCCACTGAACCGATTTTGCTGATTTTCAATACCAAACTGCTTAGGAGAACAATAAACATTTTTTTTGTAAGTCTACCAATTTTGTTTGCCTATTTTGGACGTGAGCGTGTTTTACAGAGACAGGCAGACAGACGGACATGGCTCAATCGACTTAGAATTTCATAAAGATCAATAATATATATACTTTGTTGGGTCTCAGATGAATATTTCTCAATCTTACACACGGAATGACAAACTTATATATACCCTCATTCACCACTTATGGTGGTGGAGGGTATAAAAATGAATAGGTACCATTTTGTGCTCTCTCACTTATTCAGGACCATATATGTTTAATTTCATGTTTCAATATTATAGAAAATTAAAATGACACAGTAGAAGGACGAAAAATTACACCTTCATTCTAGATAATATGAGCTTAAATTTATTTTTATATGTTCATTATTACAGAAATTTCAAAACATCAGCAATTTTCCTTTGTAGATTCTCACTAAATCACGACAATATGAGAACATCTATAATAACACAATAATTCCACATTTTTAAATTTTTTGTTTTTTTTGACTGAATCCAATTCAAGACATTCTATGTTAACATTGATAAAAAACCATAACAAAGATCAATACTTTTATTGTAATTCAATACCAAAATGAATTTATTCGATTATCCAAAAACTTGAAATTAAATTAAAAAATGTAAAAGTTATTAAAAAATCGACAGGCCATTAACGTGCCTCAGGCTACTAGAACAAGAAATGTGGCAACAAAATTAACATATTTTGAGAAATATTAAAATAAAAGCTTATTTTTACTTAAAATATATACATACAGTGGTGGCCACCAATTTAAGACAAATACTTGAATTTTTTTCGACAACTGAATTTTAAGTGCGATAGAGCCAAAATAAAAGGACCTCTAAGGGTATGAAATTTATTATTAATGTTTCTAGTTTCTGAAAAATGTTTGGAAAAATCGGTAAAACATATATGGACAAATATATGTGGAAATACGTTGACCCACCTCAGCGAATATCCGCTGTTAATAACATGATATGACCGAAACTAATGGAACTAAAAATACGAAATGTGGTCCGAATATTTTATAATAATAAAACTATAATGATATAAAGGTGAGAAAATATGTTTATTTAAAAAAAAATGTTTTTGGTCAAGTTGTAGAAAAATTGTAAGTGTTCGTGGTGAATATGTATGAATTGACACAGTCGAATAAAACGCACTTGTATGTTAAAACAGTCCTCATGCATAAATATTTGTGGAAATATTTGAAAAAATAATTGACAGTCACGTGGAATTTAGCAAACAATTTTTGTCTTAAATTCCTGGCCACCACTGTATTTACTTGCATATGAGTATTTATAGAGCCCGTTGTAACAAATGAGTGGCTTCTTTTGCCGCAACTGCATATTGCTTGCCATACCAAGAACTTTCTGGGAAATTTTGTCTGCTTTTGGGTCCTAAACTTTTCTTCAACATTCCCTCGAGCATCAGCAACATAAAATTTTTGACCTGGAAGTTGCGAAAAATCTGCCAGAACATACGTTTCGTCATCCATTATGCAGCAAGAATATTTTTTTATAAAACTTGACTTCAATTTCCGTGCTCTGTTTTTGGCCTCTAAATTTTTAGTAGCGTTCCTGTCAGGAACTTTTTGAGCCTTGTATGTTTTTAAACCTGCATTAGCTTTAACTTTTCGTACCAAATAGTCCGAGCACTGAGCTAACCGGGCTGCTTTCCTACCGGATGTGTTGGGAGCTCTTTTGAAAATGCGTTCTATTTTTTTGGCTTTAGAAACATCATGTGGACCATTCCTTCTACCTGAACCAGGTTTTCTATCAACTGACAAGTTCTCCCGGTACTGTTTAATAACATTGGAAACAGTTTGACGGCAGACCTTTGTATGCTTGGCCAACTTTTTGTAAGACCAAGTTGGGTTTTGTTGAAAATATTTAATAATAGGTCTCAGCTTCAATTATTAATCTTAAAAATTTTGTTGGCTGCCCAGAGCCACACAAACACTTTAAACTTTAGTGGTAAATCGGTGTGATAAAGAAGTAAAGCAAAACTTCCCGCACATGACGATTTTTTTTTAACGTTTTATTGATTTATTGAATCTGTCTATTTTGACCTTACAATAAGTATTTAAATCTTATAACTAAAATTAAAACTATTTGCTCTTCAGCAAGAGAGCCATTATGGTAAACTGTCACTCATCTTAGCGGGGTGGTAGATCTGCTCTACGGAGCCTGGATCGGGTTTGGGTCTGCACAAGTTGTCTTGCAAGCGTATTGGGATGGTTTCGCAGCTTCACAATATATTTCTCACGGACTTTCTCGAACTCTTCCTTTACCAATGTCACTTCTAAGTCTCTGTGGATGTTTTCATTTCTTATGTACCATGGTGCTCCCGTCATGGTCCTAAGAATTTTAGATTGGGCCCTCTGTATAAGATCAATACTGGTGTTGCTAGCCATTCCCCATAATTGAATTCCATATGTCCAAATTGGTTTTAAAACGGTCTTATACAGGATGACTTTATATTCAAGGCTTAATTTTGATTGGTCACTGATTAACCAATGAAAGCTAGAGGCTTTTAACTTCATGTGAAGTCTCTTGGTTTCTATGTGTCGGCGCCAAGTAAGCCGTCTATCTAGATGAATACCAAGGTAGGTGACATAATCAGACTGCGGTATATTAACGTTGTTGAGTGTGACAGGTGGGCAATTTCCTCTCCTTAGAGCGAACGTAACATGTTTACTTTTCAGCTCATTTACCTTTATTCGCCAGTTTTTCAACCATGACTCCACACGTACGAGGTAATTCTGTAGTTGACTAGATGCCATGAGTGGGTTTTCGTCTGAGCTAATAATGGCGGTATCATCAGCAAATGTTGAAATTGTTAGTTTATCGCACGTAGGGAGGTCGGAGGTGTAAATCAAATATAGCGTAGGTCCTAGTACACTTCCCTGTGGAACGCCAGCTCCAATCTTGCATTCTCTCGTCACATAATCATTGTACTTAACTCTGAAAAGTCTATTCGATAAATAAGACTCCAGCAATTTATGAGTACATAGTGGTAGTAAACATTTGATTTTATGTATTAGACCCTTATGCCATACCTTGTCAAAAGCCTGAGCAACGTCTAAAAAGATGGCAGAACAATATTTCTTTAATTCAAAAGATTTTCGAATCTCTCCAGTTAAACGATTGACCTGTTCAATGGTGCCATGATGTTCACGGAAACCAAATTGGAGTACTGGGATAATGTTTCCATCATTCAAAAAAGGTATTATCTTTTCCTGGAATATTTTTTCGAATAACTTCGACAAACAAGGGAGTAGGCTAATAGGTGTATAAGAAGATGGCAGGGTTAAATCTTTACCCGGTTTAGGTATCATTATTATTTGAGAAATTTTCCAATTTTTTGGATAAATTCCTAGTTTCAAGATCGCATTAAACAATATAGATAGCACAATTATTGCCACATTTGGTAGGTTCTTAATCATTGATGGCGTTATTAAATTTTTTCAAGTCTAATTTATTTTTAATTACTCTATTAACATCCTCAGGACTAATATCGAATTGGGCTGCATTAGCCATTGTTGAAGCTGGCAGTTCTTCTAGTTCAAACTCATTTGCCGTGAAGTTGGGTTGAAATACTTCACTTAAATGTTCAGCAAATACTGAGGCTTTTTCTATAGCACTTCGTGCCCAGGTTCCGTCAGCTTTTCTTAAAGCGCTTTGTGCCTCTACCGGTGGCTTAATGTTCCGTTGCCTTCCAAAGAGAGAAATTTGTGTATTTTGTACTCGTCAATCTTTTAATATATTTTTCGTTTATGCGATCCTCCTCTAAATGAAGGGCTCTTTTCAGTTTTAGTACTGCTGCGGACAGCCTCTGCTTTGCAGCAGGTGATCTATTATGTTGCCATTCTCTTCTGAGTCTTCTCTTTTCGAGAAGAAGTCTTTCAATATCCGAACTTGAAATAGGCGTATTAGTTTTTGGAGGGATCTGGCACCTAGAGTGTTCCAGAGCCGAAACAATCAATGACGTGAAGTCATTAACGGTCCTATCTATGTCTTCCTCACACTGTAAATTAGGATTTGTGTGGATATGACTGCTGATATATTTCCTATATTTTAGCCAATTTGTCTTAAAATACAAAGAGTCCTTAGGAAATCTTGGGGTGTTGGGTCTCTCACAATAATTAATAATTACAGGAGAGTGGTCAGAAGATAGATCATAGGATATTTCTGTGGATATTGCATTCCGAATAATATTTCTGCATATGGCGAAGTCTATTAGATCAGGAATTTTTCTAGGATCAGTTGGCCAATAAGTTGGGTGTCCAGGAGACACAAAATCTAAGCAATTTTTGCGATCAACTAGAGCTTTATACAGCTGTCTACCTCTGGGATTTACCAATCGCGAACCCCAATATGTATGTTTGGCATTGTAGTCTCCACATGCCAGAAACCGATCTCCTAGTGCTATAAAGAATTCTTCAAATTTTTCCTTGGTCATCGAAAAACGTGGTGGGCAATATATAGAGCTCAGAGTTAGGTCTCCAGCTGGGTATTCAAGGCGAATAGATGTTGCTTGCATATAATCCTTTGAAAACGCTTCTAGGGCATAGTGTCTCAATCGGTTTCTAATTATGATACCGGTACCGCCATGTGCCTTACCATCCGGATGGTTTGTGTAATAAAATGAGTATCCTGATATATTAAAGTTATATCTATTTGTAAGATGTGTCTCCGAAATTAACATCATACGATTCAACAAATATCTTAGAGTGTATATAGGGTGAGTTTCATTATTTTTTAATTTCCTATCATCAGGCTCTAACTCAACCCTAAACATTGGCTGAGGAACCTTGTCTCTATTAAAGATATTGACTACATTCTTTGTCTGATAGCCCAATTCTTCCAGGGCCTCCTTGATTTCGTTTGTATCTACACTGGACTCTATACCTTTTATGACCACTATCAAGCCCTTGCAACTCTTAAGTTGATATGTATAAAAGTTTTTCTTACTGTCATTTAGACGATTCGTTGGTACAAAATTCGACATTTTCAAAGCAAAAAAACTTTCAAATCGGTCTACACTTTAAACCATAGTAGACACAAAGGTTTCAATTTACGTGTTTAATCCTTATTTAGCGTTTATTAAAATCGTAACTTTATCCGATTTTGCAAAAAAGTTTGGCATTTGGTTTTTAGATGACGGAGACCTTGGAAGCATGGGTAGAATGTGGTAGAAAGTGCAATGTTTTTTTAAATTTATACAGAATATAGTCATGCATCATCTTATCGAATGCCCTACTAAAATCCGTATAAATAGTAAGAGTTTGTAGGCCGGAACTTGTATAGTAATTGAAATTTTTTTTAAAATTCATGGGGATAGAAAACATGTTACTGATGGGACAGGAATTCAGTCAGTGTTTGAAATGTTGGATATGCGTCCGGTTATAAAAGGCCTAAGCCTTTAATGAAATCCAATATATCAAGATTTGATTCTTAGCTTAATGAATTAAATAACCAATTCTCTAGGAAGAATTAATATGATCAGCTTTGGAATCCTTAACTCCAAGAGCAATAATGATGTCATCTGGTTTGGTAGTTTTAGCAGATGTGAAGAAACATCGACACCTTTCTTACTTACTCTGTTAGTTTTACTAATTTGGAATTTATGCATGTTATTTCGAATTGTGAATCTGTTTTTTAGATGAGCCGTGGATCTTTAATGGTGTGGGAGTGGTGTGGGCTGTATGTCAGCTGTAGGGCCTGACAATCTTGTATTCATTGCAATTACAATGGACAGCCGAGACTACTTAAAAATTTTAAAGGACAATCTGAAAGTAAGTGCTGTAAAATTAAGTCCTGTAACACCATTGGTCGTTCAGAAAGACAATGACCCAAAGCACACCGCAATAATTGTTTAGGAGTGACTATTGTATAACGTGCCTAAGCAGTTATATTCACTTCCGCAATCTCCAGAGCTCCTGTGGGAAATTTTAGACCGGAATATTAGAAAACGAAGCATTTCATCTAAGGACGAACTCCGAACCCTCTTTGACGGAAGTGAGGGGGGGGGGGGAATTACTAACTGAATATCTTGGAAACTCTATGAAAAGGCAACTAGAGGCCGTAATTAAGCTGAATTGGGGACCAATAAAATATAAACTTTTTATTTTCGGCTTTTGGTGATATAAAATAGAGTGCTACCCATCAACTGTATACTAAATTTTGACTGTTGTTTTAGGTACTTTTCTCTTTTTCTCGTAAATTTTCCACGAAATCTCTTTTAATTTTCAAAGTTTTTTTAAAATAATAAAATATTAAAATCTAAATTTATTTTTAAGTTTAATCAAACTTTATATTTCTTTCTATAATTAAAATATTTAGCTTCATAGATGAAAATGCGTGCTGTATTTGTTTATTGCAAAGATTTAGGTTTTTGACAATAACGCCTCATATCTATGTTACTCTAAGATTCTACATACATATCTGACAAAATAATTTACTTCAAAATCATTTTATCTTTGTTGATGAAATACCTGATATATTTCAGTAAGAAATAATTGAAATGAAATGTAACTTGTGTGCTTAATTTGATTTTGAATTAGTTGAAATCGAAAATTTTGGTTTATAGTATATTACAAAGTTTCCCAAATAATTTATGTGAAACTACACCATTTCAAGTTGAAATTGAGAATAAATAAATTGAAATTCAGAATAGGGGAAACCCCCAATTGAATTTGACAAATCGAAATTAATATTGTAAAATATACAAATTAAAATTATGAAATACAATTTTTTATTGAGAGAAAACCAATTGAAAAGTAAGAATTAATACTCAGAATACTAAAAAGAAAGTTGAGAAAATACAACATGATATTGAGAAATATTCTGAATTTCAATTTGTTTGTCCTCTAATTAATTTGTTTAACTGAATTAAAATTTATATTTTGTATGTATGAATTTGTACATCTCATCTTAAATTTGGATTTTATCAATATTAATTTTGATTTCACATTTTCAATTTGTTTTTCCTCATTTCTGAAATTCAGTTTGTTATTTCTCTATATTAATTTGAATTTCTTGATTTCTCTTTATATTTTCTCATTTTCTCAATTTTAACTTGACTTCTTAATTTTTTAAAAGAATTATAAGTTATATGTGCAATAGAAATTGATTTTTAAGTTCTGTATATAAGAATATGGGAAAAAATGTGCTTTTAATAAAATGTCGTGAAACAAATGCGGGGTTTATAGTTGGTAAAAAATTACTTACTTATCCTTAAGATCCGAAGCATTGTGTATTAGAAAAAATATTCCTGCTAGAGATTTCAATTAAGTTGTAATAACCCCTTTGGATACTAGCGACCAACTTATCGCCAAATGAAAGTTTGGAGTGGAAATGAAATGTCATGTGAGAAATGAAATGAAGACTCTCTAATAACCTTTTAAGAAATCAAATATAGGGTATTTAAAATTCGACTAGACCAAATATAAAATTATTGCTTCCTTTATTTAGACATGAATATGAGTTTGCCATAAATTTTGCTTCTATTTTTTCTTTAACAATTTTTAATTTATAATGAAAAATTAGTAGCACAAGTGGATTTTATTTAAGATTATTATTATATTTATATATTTTTTTTTAGCTTTTTAATTTATTTCTTACGGTGGAAAATCTTCAAATTACAAAATTTTGATTTGACGGTAGCTTAAGTCAATGTTTAACAGTTGTTGTTGTGATAAGGATTCTTTTTGAATGATGATGTCGAGCGAAAGTTATTGGTGTGAGGTTTTTAATTTAAAATGTTCATATAGTTTTTTCTTCGTGTGTTTTACGATGGTCGTAAATGTCTTCATGGTGGAAGTGGGATGGACCATGGTGATTATGATTTGAGTATGATTGGCCCAAGGGGGAGGATTTTATTCAACTAACGTACAAAAACCAACAAATAACAAAAAGTTAAATTCATAAATTAAAAATCATTTTCCAAAAAGAAAAAAAGTAACGAAGCAACAAAAAAGTTTTGATAACATCACTTAACATCCATGAATTCATCAACCAACAACAAAAATATAGAAAATAAGAGAAAACTCAAAAAGTTATAGATAAATTAGTGAATCTTTCAAAAGACATTGTAATTTGTTATATTTAATGGAATATTTTCATTTATTTCACAGTCACTCAGTCAGTTATTCTCATTCCTTATGCCTGACAACATTTGGTGCCACACAAAAGTTAAATTTAGTATTTCTTTTCGTCTTTCATATTTTATTACTACTTACAAGTACAACTTTACTTTTTGCCACCTTCGTGTCGGAAGTAATTTAATGCATTTAGAGATAATGATAATGATTTTCTTCAACAATTATCGTTACTTTAATTGGTAACCGCTAATGTAGCACAAGCACTCCTTTCTTCCAAATGATTCTAATTCCAATTCAACATCGTCTTCTTCATTGTATTTAGTAGAGAAGCTAGAGATAGAAATTCGTATATTGATTTAAATATTGAATTGTTTAAAAATTACATTTAATCACCGTCATTATGTCCACAATTAAGCATTATTATTTAATGTTTTTGGTAAATATAATTATCAAATTTGTCATCATTATTGCAATAAATTATTTTAATGTGAAATGTTTTATTCACATTTTTTACTTTTTCTGTTTAATAGAAGTCTTAACCCGTTTAAGTGCTGACTCTAATTGTATATGTCCACTGAAATTTTCCAGGACAAATATTCGAAGAATATTTTAATCCTTAAATGTTCTTCTTGAAAGGACTTTTTTGATATTCTCGAAAAAAGAGTCAAATTGAACCCTAAAGAGAGGAGATAGAAGGTTAAGATCTTCCATAAAAATGATCCCCATAAAATTCCACAATATAAATCTAATAATAAAAATTCTCTCAGACATTAATTTACAAATATTTTTTTCAGTTAAAAAAAAACTGTTAAAAAAAATTCAGACCAAAAATGCTGTTGGACATTAAAATTAATTTAACATACATTACTTAAGTTTACATATTAAATATTTTTTACATACAAATTACACAGAATTTTAAATCAGAAGAAAGATTTTTATTAACAAATGGGGGATTTCATGTTATGAAATCGATGTCATCCGATCCAGGATAAAATTTGCACCAAGGTTAGTTCTATCGGATAGTAATTCAAACACAATTTTTCAACAAGATCGGTCAAGAACTCTCTGAGTTAGACGGGGTCAAAATTTGACATTTTGCCTAAGCAGGTGTTATTTCTCATCCATGCAACTTATTACCTATTGGTCTTAGCAAAATGTGTCCCAAATATTTTAGATAGCTATTTCTTCAATCTTTGGAAAAAATTTTTTTCGAAATCAAAAACTTTTTTTAGTTTTTTTCAAAATGGGACCTTTTTCTTCTCAAACGAAAGCTTAGATATTTAGCTTGAAGACCTATTTGGTCGCTTAGTGGGATGCGAGTTGGATATCTATCAAAATACATAAATGTTTTGTTACTCAAAACATACAATTTGAGACTTTTTTGCAAAATCAAAAAGCACCTGCTTGGCCAAAATGTCAAATTTTGACCACCTCAAACTCAGAGAGTTCTGGAAAGTTGACTCACTTGACATGAAATTCCCCATATAACGTATGCGGAATGAAATTGCAACAAAAATTTTACACAGGCCAAAAGAAAAAATATATGAGCTATTATTGTTTTAGGACTTATTTTGAATTACGTTATGTTTCGCCTTAATACTTTAAAACCCCATTTGAAAATCTGGCTTTTAGTTATCTCAAAATGTTAACAAAAAAAGAACTACCTTGAAAAAACATTTGTAATTTTTTCCATATTTTATCAATTATCATCGGGAACAATTTGTTATATTTTACATCAAGTGACAGAGAAAGGCAGAGAAGTGGACTTTTTTGGAAGTAAATAAACCTATTATTGATAAGATGTGCAAAGTAGAACATAATCTTTTTTCTAAAAAAATATATATGAATCTTAATAAATCAGATGTAAATTAGAGGTTTTGACTTTTTTGGAATTTGATTTGACCATCAATTCTAATTAATATATTATGAAATGTGTACACAAAATTAATCATTTCGTAAAAAGAAATATCAGAGATTATTTTTTTAAAAAGAAAATTCTTCTTAACTGTTCCATCATCCAACTGTCACGCCCAGATGATTATGGTATTTCCAACACCCTTGAAATTCCAGACTTTCTAAAGTAAAAAAAATGTCCATATTTTTTTAAATTAAAAAGAATTTGAGAGTTTTTGGACCTTTTTAAATAGAAGAGTTTTTGTAGATTACATATTAAAAATAAAAATCAAGAAAAATAAGACCATGAAACTCAAATAGGAGCTCAGAAAAGTGCAAACATCGGTATTTTCAACACCTGTATATAAATTTCTTCATAAATGCCACAAAAGTACATGAATATAATAAATTTTTTGCTTACATTAAATCAATACAATGGGCTATTTTTTAAAGGTTTTATAAATTATTTGTTTTAACGTTGGAAACAAATATAGCGTTTTCTGTTTTGTTGCAATTTCATTCCGCATACGTTACTTTTATATATTTTCTTTATATGTTCACAAATGAAAAATGTGAAATATGTATATGCAATTGTCACTCATGGTGAAGGGTATAATAATCGAAGACTCATTTAAATACCTCTAAAATGATATGCAGTTTCTAAATTTCCAAAAATATTATTCGAGACGTTTTGATTCAATTGTAGTCATCATACACATTTTTGAGAAATATTGTGGGACCATAACAAAGAAAGTCAACGGAATAGAAACAATATTTCAATATTTAATATCTGCATTTAAAGCTACGAATAAAAGGCATTACAATAATATTCTGTTCTTGGGGAAGTTGAAAGCATCGAGCGTTTTTCTAGATACTAGTCCTTATTGGGTTAAATAAATATTTCATAACATTTGACATAAGAGTACAAGAGTAAAGCAGTAGTAAAGGGTATTTTACATACATACATATGTACGTGTATCTCATCTATATTAATATCTATGTACGAACCATTATCTAACACGTAAATAAATAAAATCCTTAAAATATTGTCACTCAGGTAAAACACTATTTGAGCCAAATGTGCTGAAAACATGCAATAACAAAATAAAATGAGAAAAAAAGCAAAATGAAAAGAAAAATATTTATTATTTATGATAATTACGATTGTTTGTTAGTTCCTTTGTACGAGAGTTAATGTATGTATATATGTGCTTATGTGTCACTGTATTAAGTTTGACATCCAACTTAAAAGGATTGAAATTTCCATTATCTATCAAATGAAAGACGACAATTCATTGCAAGTGCCTGAGTGTCTATCGGTGTGTGTCGAAACAAGTGTTTTTTTCTCGTACTATTTTGTTATTTCGTTGTGGTTGTTATTTCATATTGATTTTCACCCACAAATAAATTTGTTATTTTCTGCTTAAACGAAATAGCTAGAAAAAGACACAACTACATATTTAGTTAAATAAATAATTGCACTATAAAGACAAATGTGTATACATTAGGGTGGCCCATATTTTTCACTTTTTTGACACTTCCCAGGTTTAATTGTTTTCCGTCATTAAAACCCAATCGAAAGGCTTCACATTTTAATTTAAACTAGCTGACCCGACAGACGTTGTCCTGTCCAAATTAGAAAAAAATGTTTATGTTCGATTTGTGAATTTGTGAGAAGCTGTTTGAAATGTGTAAAAATAGTTAAAAGGTATTTTTGAATGATAATTTTTATTCATATAGGTTTGGGGATTGATTTACTTTTGATTTGAAAATATGTACAATGAATCTTATGGTGCTATATTTACAGTTTGATTGAAAGATCGATGTTCAGGCAACCTATGAAAACAAAGAAATTCGATTTGCTTTTTCGATTGCTTTGTTGTGATATCATAATTTCGTTCACTGCAATGCTCTGTCTGTCTACGGTCTACGCCATTGTACACACATCCTAAACTATCAGTTTGCTTAGCTGTAAAACTTTGGCCATCGCACACTTGGAAATGTTGCATGTTGGATTTTCATTGATCTGCATATTCAATGGAAACTTGAGTGTTGAATGAGTAGTTCGACCGCCTTCCAACAACGTAGCTGTAATTCCTGATGAAGCAAGTGCAATATCATTCTGCTAACGTATCGCTGCCAAAATCAACGCGTTCAAAAGCGTTTTTACAGTTCCACCGGAAGCATAAAAAAATACCTCCAATTCCATCCTTCACAACTATCATAAGAATGCCGTACGTATATTTTTGTTGTCGATTCAACAGTGGAACGTTTGTTCGAACTGATTCCCTCAAGGCAGCGCAATCATATAGTTTTTCGCGTCGCTACTCTTGACTAATAGCGTCGTGCATCGGATAATACGCTGTTCGACATCGTAAAGCACTTGTTCTCAATTAATATCAAAACCTCGTTGTAAAATTCCTCACTCAGTTGCAAATTTGGATTTGATGTTCTAATAAGCATCTGATGCAAAATATCATCACACATGACATCTTTGTATTTGCTCCACAAATCAGTCGGTTTGAATGTTGAAATAATTATCGAAAACAATGTTCGCATTTCATGAGCATTTGACGATAGCACATCATGTCTGAGGATGTATTCGCAATGAGTGTCATTCTCTAAGTATAATGTCTCCAAGTATAATGTCTTCGCATTTCGGAGTATAGCAGCGTTCGGGCAATTGAAAATTTCGGCAGATTTCAAAAATCTGGTCAATGTTGTTGGTGGTGGTCGATCAACTCGTTGTAATACATTCTCCTCAATAAAGTACAACTGTGACCATTTTCCAGACGTAGAGTAACTTCGGGTAATGTGGACTACCATTTTGTTTTTTCTAAATTTTGGCCACAATATATATGGATATTAAAAAAGATGTGAAGCAATAAATTAGCTAATGTATTCTCTAATTGTTTTTGCAGTTGAAAATTTTTTCCGTCAAAGGATAAAAAATTTATGTGAAAATATTGTAAGGAACCCAAAAATTGGAGGGTATATGAGGGTAATGTGGACTAGTATTTAATAGATAAAATTCATGAAGCAGCTAATCATGAATGATTAAAAAATTTATTTTCAATATATTTGTATTAATATAAACTAAAAAGTCGCGTTCTTGTCTTAGATAGATTGCTTACAAAGTACATAGTTATTGTCGGGTAATATGGACCAGTAGTACATAATCAAGTAATTTAAGTGGTCCACATTACACGAACTTGGGTTACAGTGGTAAAAAATTATTTTTACCTAATAATCTAAATGTGCTTAAATTCTTACCAAATATATGCAAAACTATGTGTCCACTTTAACTATATAAAACAACCAAACATTAAATTCTACCAAGTAACTGTACCAAATTTTGTTTCTTACTTGAGCCGAAAAAAATGTTGAGCACGCGCATTAATTTCAATACAAGAATAAAAAGCCAACATATCAATTACTCATGAAAGCAAATGTGCAATTGTCGTTTCAAGCAAATTGTAAAATGTACGACAAATCAGTTTTATCATACCTTCAATAGTTTCTGAAAAAAGACACTGGTCCACATTAGACGCATAGTCCACAATACCCGAAGTTACTCTACGACATGAATCGCAAATAAAACATGCGTCACATCGCTCCTTTATTGCTAACACAGCGGCCTATTTGAAGCTGCGTTTTGGTTACATATTTGCAGATGTATTTGATAAATGGACGTATTAGCAGGTGTGGACAATTTTCATTTCTGGTAAAATCTTTTGTGCATTATTGCGAACATTTAACAAATCGGTGCAGCCGTTTTCTGATTTTATATAAATCAAAAAATATGGTCGTAAAAGTGGGCGTGGTCAATTTTTCATTCAGTAAAAACTTAAATTGAATTACTACAAACATTTAAAAAGAAAATTTGACATATCGGTGAAGTCTTTTCCCGATTTTAGATAAATCAAAAAAAGTGGGCGTAAAAGTGTGCATTTTTATTTATATAGATTTCATGGAAAATTTTCAAAACTTTACTAATTTTACTCTATTGGGCACTTTTGACCCCAGATATAAAATATATTTTTGTATCAAATTAAAATGTGTTTTCGATATCAGAAAATGTTTCTATTTTTTAATATAAAAAAACATGTATGAAATGAAAAAGACTATTTTTAATTGGAAGTTTTTTCGAGATTTTTATCTTTTTGAAAATATTTATAATTTGACCCAAAACACGAAACTTTAAATAAAATGCAAAATATCTAAACTTTATCCGATGTGTAACTGATCAACCTATGAAATGAGTGTTCGAAAAGGCTTTTTAGGTGCCTACTTACTTTTTTTGTAAAATATTTCAGAAAACCTTTAGGCCCTAATTTTTTTTATTTTCCATCAAAGTTGAGAAATATTGAAGAATGAAGAAGTTGATAAATATCGATTCACCTAGACAAGCACAAAGCAAACAGTACAATTGTCGTATTCTTTTCTTAATAAATATATCTATCAATAGAATCAAAATGAAATGCCGTTACCTAGTTTTCGACATACTGTATCTGAAATCGTGCCAAATTATGTAAAACTGGTCTGTTTTTTTGAATACTGCAAATCAGTCAAATTTGGAGGGCTATATCTTCTGAACCAAAAATCATAGTAGCATTTTTTGAAATCGTTGGACAATTTTCTGTAAAATAGGTTTTTTCAATATTATTATACGGTTACCACTTTGCGGCGTCTGAAAATATTTATATTTTATATTTAAACATCTATTCACCAAATTATACTTCATAATACAAATTTTAAATATTTTTAATTTTTTTGAAAAAAAAATTTATCGAATTGTTATTAAATTTTTTTTAAATTGTTTAAATTTAAAATTTTTTTTTTTTTTAAATTTAAAAATTTTTTTTGGTGCAAAAGAAAATTTGGTTAAAAATTTTTTTTTCCGAGTTTTACCCATTGTGGGTCCAATTTACTATGGTCTTATATATGTAGTTGCAAAGTCTTTGAAATATCTATCATTAGATATCCATATTGTCTGTATTAATGACTTAGTAATCCAGATATAGGTCAAAAATCGAGGTTGTGCTGGTTTTTTCCTAATATCTCAGACATTTGTGGACCGATTTTGCTGATTTTAAATAGGAAACTTTTCGAAAGCATGTCTGACACAATTATTGAAGATTTGGATCCCGAAGATATCTGGGGTCTTCAGAAAATTTATTTCAACAGACAGACAGATGGACATGGCTTAATCGACACCGCTATCTATAAGGATCCAGAATATATATACTTTATAGGATCGGAAAATTATATTGTTGAAATTACAAACGGAATGACCTTCTCACGAATGTGAGATTTGGTACTTATAATTTTTTTCGATTTTGATTAAATTTTGAGCAAAAGTGAGGAATACCTTGGGAACATCGACATTCGCAAAATATGGACCACGCTAATGTATATATATACCAGTACAATACTAGAAAATAAATATGGTTAATTTCAGTTAAGTTGTTTTAATAATAAATTCAAAAAGTACTAATTTAGATGTTTTTTTTTTCATTAAATAATTGTATGTATGTTTATTTAACATAAATCACGTATTCATCGAAAAGAACTAAATATTTCATTTCGCTATAATATTCCTCTGAATATATGCACATCAATCAAAGTTCAATATCCGTCATTAAGATTTCCAAAGAAAAATAACTTAGAAAAACTGTAGTTCAATAAAAATTTAATCGGAAACTAGAAAAAAAAATACATTCAGGTTTTTGACAACTGAGTTAGGACTTTGACAAGAGAGTTTCCGATCAATGTGTATTTATCTATGGTTCACTATTTCTATGAATTTCACTTTTTTTTTTAGAAAAATTCATTATTTCGATCAAAGTTGCGACCTCTAAAAGCATTTGCATATTTCATAAAAATTGCCGACAAATTGTTGTTTCACTGAAGAGATATAACAAACTCAAGCCAATATAATCAAAACTGAACTAAAAGTAATACAAATTTTAAATTTTTTTTGTTATTGTTTTCCAACATACCAAACCCGGCATTTCATAAACTAACAAACAGCATACATACAACATTATTTTGTACATGTGAGTGAATTTTAGTTTCCGGAAGGGAAAAATCTAAAAAAATAAAAACAGAAAATGTTTGTTAATAAACAAAATCATATTCAAAGGAAAAACTTTATCAAATACTGTTGCCATCCAACCCACACTCTTCGTCAACCAACCAAACAAGCGCACACAAACAACTACAAAAACGGACAAAATGATCTGAATATTCGGCATGTCAAAAAGCCAAAACAAGAAAAAAACTAAAATTCAATTAAACTTTTGCCATGAAGCACAAATAAGTACTTTGTAGTTTTTTTGTTTTTCTAATTCTGTGTTGTGTGGATTAACTAAATATTGGGACTAAAAGTAAAATCAAAAGATGATTTTAGCTTTTCCACAATTTCCAGTTTTAATTACACTGTCCAACAAATTGAGACTTTTTGATTGGAACAGAATAACAACAATATAATTCTGAAAGGGCATGTTGAGTAGATCATTTTTGTAGAACAAACTTATAGTCCAACTGGTCTGAGTTTTTTTTTTACAGTGGGTCAAAAATTTATTTTTTTATCAAAAGGAGCTTAGTATAGAGCTTAGTATGAAAAAATGGTGTAAGTTAATGTCTGAGTGAATTCTTATTGTCAGAGTTATATTGTGGAATTTAATGGGGATCGTTTTTGTGGAAGATCTTAAGAAAGGAACTAGACTCTCTTTAGAGGTCAATTTAACCCATTTTTCAAGAAAATCAAGAAAAGTCTTTTTGAAAGGACATCTAAGGATTAAAATATTGAACAAAAATGTTTGAAGGAAAATTTCAGTGGTGGTCACCAAAGATACCAATGTTGTCAATAATGCTTTTTTACGCTTAATTAGCAAAATTACACACCACCTTGGGTCTCACATTTTTTTTTTTTTAAATCGGCTAAAATCCATTTATGATCGGAATGAACTGAATTTTAAAATGTGAATTGTGCTTCAAAAGATCTACACAAAACATGTATACATTTGTAAGTTCAAGAGATATTTAGATTTATTTATTTATTTTGCTCGATTTTTTTCGTTTTTTAGATATGCTATAATTGTGGTAAAATTCCGAAAAACTAAAATGTTGCTTATATTTTTCTTGTCCCTATAAATAGTTAGACGCATCCAAAGTTAGAACATGTGAAAATGACCACGCCACCAGCCATCTGTCGAATGAGCCTCAGAAGTTCTGTGCATTAATAAAATTTTTGTTGACACTTCCAATTAACTTATCAGAACAAGTGTTTAGCTGAAAGCCGGGTGAAGAGGGAAGAGGCTAGATAAATTGAGAGGTTCAAACTCTCTGAGCCGAAACAACATTTTTTAGTTTTTATACTCAGAATAATTTAACTAACAGTATGGACTAAAAGGAATGAATAAAACAAAATAATTACGAATTTACTAATTATATATTAAATTATTTGGAAGATGGATTCTTATCAAGAAGAAAGAACTAGGATAGCGAAGTATGTATACAGTTGTAAGTTAAATTGATATCTAGCCGAAAAAAAAAATATTGACGACTCTTGACGTTTAATTTAGAACTTACTGACAAGTGTTAGTTACTGCAACACATAACATTCTGGATTAATATATATTGTGGGAAAATAGGAATTGCAGGGAAAATAAGGAAAATCACATAAGGAAAAACACATTATTATTGATTTTCTAACACCAACTAATATATTTTTGGAATAACAAAAATTTAATTCAATAATCAATTAAATGGAAATGACATGTAAGTATTATTGTACCCCGGAAAATTCCTGTTTGGTAATATTTTTTAGAAATTCTAGTAATTTCTTTATAAGTTTGCTTTTTAGATTCTGATATTCGTTGCGAGTTTTTGCCAGTCAAATGATTCAATTATATCCATAGATTTAGTCGATACTTACAACGCACATTGGGGCAGACATATATGGATAATGGTGATAATTAAACGGCTGAGGTTTGGTATGAATTATTGGTATCACAGAAAAGGTAATTTTGTAAAGATTTTCAATACGTAAAAAAAATAGTTTTACCTACCAAAAAATCGTAAAATTACATATATATTTTATACACAAGTAAATAATTATATATTTTTTTATATAATAGTAAATATTTTAAGTTTTTAGGCGAAAAAATGTTTACTAAAACAATTTCGTCATATATTAAGTAAAATTAAAAATGCTAATATAATGTAAATATAAAAATTAATTAAAAAATTTTGGATGTAAATTGTAGTTTATTATTCAGGAGGAATTTTCATCCGAGCTATTATCCTTTGACTTTTCAAGATTTTCTTTATAGTCTTTGATCAGGTCATTCCTCAAATAATATATTTTTAATGTTATATTTTTCACTTCCTTAGTTTTTAATATATTATGGAGGTCCAAGTAGGAAAATGTTAGATCGGAGGTCATAGTTGTTTTTATTTTAATGTTTTGGTTATAAAATGATTGTATTGTAGCTATTTGTAATGTTCGCTACGTATTCCAGGGGGTTATAGAAAGCTTTTTCCTTTTCGGATCTTGATAAATTATCACATGTAATACTTACAACTTGTTCTTCTAAAAATAAAAGTTGCATCCAACAATTAATACATAATTTCTAAACAAATCGACCCTGAAATACGAATATATTACCTACAAAATATTTTTTATTATTTACCTTTAACGAATTGTATATTTTTGTTGAGCACTATTGGTGCAGTATTTCGATTATTTTCTAAATATTTAAAGAAAATATATCATTAAACTTCGTGGTATCTTTGTTTAATTTTTAATTTAATTGAATGCAAAAATCCAAAAACTAAGTGATTTAACTAGATATTTCAATATTTTTTATTTGGCAACTCTTGTTTTCTATAATTAAATTTCAGTATGGAATGATATCTTTTTCGGTTCGCCTCTGTCCCAATAGGCAACTTGTGGCAACCTTTAAAACCATAATCTATTTCAAAACATTTCACCGAGTATTTTGTATAAGAAATTTATGGAGAATTCGGGAGAATTTCATACTTTTTTTACTTCTAAACTTTTAAATAATAATAAAAAATCCAAAAATATATACATTTTCTTTGAATTATGATTCTGGCCAAGTATTCTTCTGAATTAATTCCAAAATGTTATTTGTTTATTCGCGACATATTTTTGTATTGGAATAGAAGTAAATTTTTTGTTCCTGGTTTTAATACATAAATTTGCATTCATTTCAGTAGCCCGTTTCTGTATTTCTCGAATCGAAAAATTTTACGCATGAAACGATTGAATTGCAACAAAAACAGTGTAAAATGAAACAAAATGTGTTTTTTCTCGCACAAGTGTTTCTGTATCTTGAGTTTGCGAGAATTATCTGTCATTTAAATAATTTTCCAGCAATTATTGGAAGGATGTGAGAAAAAGTGTAACAATATTTTGCGAAAAGTTTCTCACAGGAACTGTCAAAACAAGTCACATTTGAAATTGGTGTGATAAAAACTATGTTGAATATGGAACCCAAATCAGCCGAAAATGTAAGTATCACAGAGTTTGAATAAAATAATTATGTATACACATGTAAGTACACAAAAATGTGTTTCAAAATTATTTTTTTAAATTCAGCAGTTATAAGCGCCCCACTATACTTTTTGTTTTATATTTAAATGATGACAATCAATAAAACACAATTGTTATATTTTGGCATTTTAACTTTCACTGTTTTGGTTTTATTTCTTTCGTTGACGTTTGTCTTGCATTTGACACTTAATTACTGGAAATATTCCAGTAAGAACAGAATCTGTGTTGTCTGTTTTCGCATTCAAATACAGAAACACTTTTTTCTCGCACATCGAGAAACGATGGAATTTTTTGTTTCACACTTCATGCGAGAAGTTTTCCGATGCGAGAAATACAGAAACGAACTACAGGTGTATGAAAAAAGTATATTAATAAAAACTATTTCATGACAATTTGTTTCCTAAATTTGAGAAGACATAGGGGTTCATTGATCGGTTTCACATAGAGAAAAATGTCAGCTTTCCGCCGATATAATTTTCACCCGAAAAAATCAGTTTTCATTTTCGAATTATCGCCAACCATCTCCATATGTCTGCCCCAATGTGCAACGTTGAAAACATTCGGTTATCAGAACTAGTATCTCTGTGTGACAAAAACAGAAAAATATTAATTTAAACCAGGGAAATTAACTCTTCTAGGTTTACGTGGACAGCCGGCCAACCAGACGGACCGATGGGATTCTCGACTCGACTCAGAAAGTTATTCTGGAATATTCAAATATCACGGTAATCATTTATGCTTAAATTATTTTGAAGATACTTTATTTTTCTGTGTTTATTTCATTTCTTAATACAACTGAAAATTATATATTATGTATGTCTAGAAATTTTTCATCGAGAGCTATTATGTATGTACTCTTTAAAAGATTCTGAAATTTTTTATTTAATCTAAAGAGTGATTAAAAAAACCTTATAGTACACACTATTCCTACTAAAACATATCATTGGTCCAACAAATTATTATTTTTTGAATCACGTTACCTTTTAAAAACATGTCAGATGACCAAAATAACAACTGTTATTTTGAACACTTCTATCAGAAAAGCATTTTGAAAAGTTAAATGCTCTAATTATTTTGTACGCAGAGCCAAATCTAATGCTGGATTGAAGTCATATAAAGTTCAGAAAGTTCTAGATCGCAATGTGGTAAAGACCTTAAAAGCAAAAGAACCAATGAAAAAATTGAGGTCTCATTTTATAAAAAACAAGTAAGAGACCTATATTCGGCTGTGCCGAATTTTATATACCCTTCACCAAAATATACTTTAAAATAAAAATTTTAAATATTTTTAGGTAAACAAAATTTAATTTTTTTTCCAGTTGTTTTTTCAAAATTGTTTTTTAAAATTTTTTTTTTTTAAATTTTAAAATTTTTGTTATAAATTTAATATTTTTTTTTTTTAATTTAAAAAAAATTTTTTTTAGTTTTAAATTTTTTTTTTAATATTTAGTAAAAAAAATTTTGGTGAAAAAAAAAAATTCGGGTTAAAAAATATTTTTTCCGATTTTGACCCATTGTAGGTCCAACTTACTATGGTCTTATATACGTCGTTGCACAGGTCTTTGAAGTATCTATCATTGATATCAATATTGTCTATATTAATATCTGGATTACTAAATATCCAGATATGGGTCAAAAATAGGTCAAAAATCGAGGTTGTCCTGGTTTTTTCCTTATATCTTAGCCATTTGTGGACCGATTATCTCGGAGATATTGATGTATCATTCGTGTATGTAGGTTATTTGGGGGCTTCAGAAAGTTGATTTCAACACACAGACGGACAGACTGACATGGCTATATCGACTCCGCTATCTATAACGATTCAGAATATATATACTTTGTGGGGTCGCAAATGAAAAATGTAGAAATTACAAACGGAATGACAAACGTATATATACCCTTGCCACTCATGGTGAACGGTATAAAAATACACCTGCTGTGTGATGGATGATGAAACTGGCAAATCCACCCAACTGTCCAGAACTTCGGCAGTGGCAAGGTATTGAGCTCTTGTAAAAAACAGACATAAAGCACTGGAATCTGTTCTTTAATCTGTTTATATATTGCGTTTTAATCGGCTCAGTAGTTTCGGAGTTATGAAACTAGCAAATTTGTTTGTCTTAAAAAACTAATGAAAAATCGAAAACGGCAGAAATGGTTCAGGTTTATTACTTTATCGCAAACCCAAATATAATAGCAACTAAATAAGATATCGATCATAGAAATCGATTGATTCTTTTTGAATTTATTCACAATTAAGTTTTCGATTTTGTTGCCCTGTGTTATTGTTCCCAGTAAAATTCCTGTTTAGTAATACGGATATCGTTTAATCGACTCAGAAATTCTGAGTCGATCGGTATAGTAGTTTAAGTTTGGTGTTAGACTTAAATTTATGGGCGTTACACACATCAGCACAAATCAATAATGCCCTCCCCATTATGGGAATGAAATGATTTTTTAATTTCTTCCCGGGAAGGGAAAAAATCCGGAAGGCAAGGAACCCTATTTATAATACTTATATAATGAATTTTAACTACTTACATAGTAGCATTTTAACTCATTTAGTAAATGTTTCCACTTATATAATTGAGTTTATCACGGGAATCTTTATCACCCTTCAAAATATTTTAAACTCGCACTTCAATCAATATTACTTATATGTACAACAAATATCTTGAACTTACAAAGAGATCAAAAAAATCAATCAATTTGAATTCATTAGAATACACGTAGGCATACACGCATGCATATAAAATACATTTTAAATATGTTGGTGGTTAAAAGGGATTTCTTCCTTTTTAAGAAGAAATCAGGAAGCAAATAAATTTAAAATTGTGAGAGAAAATTATGTCCATTTGTGAATCAACCAAACATTCGTACATAAATATGTACAAATCCACACGCGTAACTAACGGTTTGATTGAATTTATTTGTAAAAACATTTCCGTAACGCACGCGATTGATTATATTGATGATTGAATCAAACAATGCCAAGGAAACGTTCATCAATTTCTGATAAATGTAAGTCTTTGTGTATGTGGTTATACATACAAACTTTCATATGCATGAGGATTTGAATTGTGTATTTGGTCTCCTTCGCATTTTGAATTTAGAGGTTTTGTTTGTATTTTTCAAATTTTTCATTTTGTCGATAACGGTGGCATTAGCAAAGTAGTAAATTATAAAAACAAAAAATAAATAAAAAAAAACAATGATACACATAAATATGCTGTCAGTTGTTGTAAAATGTCGTTGTCAATTGTGGATGTTGGCATATGATCCATGTTATCCCAAGTGCTATGTCCAATCAATGCCAGTCAGTCAGTCACTCAGTCATTCGTTCTGTTTCCTACCAACCAACCAAAAATTCAACCATCCGTATGTGCATTTGTTTGGCTGTTCATTCAGTCGTTCATTTCTATGCGATAACGTACTATTTTTTTCAAAAACATTCATATTACTAAACCAGCACGGTGGAGCGAAATGGCCTTTATTAGAGAGAGTATCTTCCGGTTTATATTTTAATTCAGTTTAAACAAAAGATACACACTTTAAAAATACGATTTATGCCCGTAATTTCAACAAATAGATATCTACGGTGTAAAATACACAGCAGATAAATTTAGCTAAAATGTAACTTTAAATTAATTTCAAATCACGGGTAAAAATTGCCAAATATTCTTACTCCGTAAGTAACTGATAGATATCTATTTATTAAAATTACGGACATTAGTAAGACATTTTTCAAAGTAACTATGTAACCTATAATATATGCTTAGAATTGAACAATTCTCACATTTCAAATGAAGAATAAAGTTCTTCCTATTATTTTGTCCACTGTGCCACATCCTTATCCACACTGTATGTATTGGACTCGTATTAGTTGATTTATTTGAAATGCGAGTTGTAACGTTAAAACCATGAACAAAAACTGAAAAGAAGACAAATTTTAAAGAAAATGCGTGGTTAGTTATTGGATAATTTATATGATTAACTGCATACTTTTATACATTTATTTGGTGTACGTAGAATGTACCATATCACTGTGTGTAATTTTTTAAGTCATGGAAATATAACCATATACGGACACCAATACGTGATAAAAGACCAAATAAAAAAAAAAGACCCGTGTCTCCCAGTTTTGCCCAAAGTCATGCACTTTTTTTTGGTGCCTCGGTGTAATTTTTGCTAAAAAGTGGTCATTTTCTTAGGCTCATATCTTGCAAACCGTTCGGAATTTTGATTTACTCTCTGAGGTAAAGTTGTAGCCCTTGTCATAAAGAACATAAATTGTGAACATATAAAATCAAGATTAAAATCGCAAAAAACTTGCACTGTGTAAGTAAATGGTGTCAACCTCAACAATGATTTTTTTTAATAACAATTTCTAATTATACCCTACACCACCATAGTGGGGAGGGTATAATGCGTTTGTGCAGATGTTTGTAACGCCCAAAAATATTAGCCTAACACCCACCTTAAAGTATACCGATCGACTTAGAATCACTTTCTGAGTCGGTTAAGCGATGTCCGTCCGTCCGTCCGTCCGTCTGGTTGGCTGGCTGGCTGGCTGGCTGGCTGGCTGGCTGGCTGGCTGGCTGTCCATGTAAACCTTGTGCGCAGAGTACAGGTCGCAATTTTGAAGATATTTCGATCAAATTTGGTACATATTATTTCTTCGGGCCTATTGAAACTGGCTGAAATCGGTCCATTATTTCACCTAGCCCCCATACAAATGTCCTCCCGAAATTTGACTTTATCGGTCATAAATGTTTAATTTATACATGTATCTCCACAAATTCCACTCCAAATAAGTTTTATATACACAAAATTCATGTCACCAAATTTTGTTACGATCGGTCCATAATTAGTCATAGCTCCCATATAGACTCGCTTCCGAAAATCACTTTAACGTGCATAAATCGCTTAAAAATGTTGGTAAACACACAAAATTCAACATAGTTAACTTTAATATAGACATAAATCACATGACCTAATTTCATGGTGATCGGTCCATAATTGGTCATAGCCCCCATATAACCCCACTTCCGAAAATCACTCAAAAATATAAATTATTGAAATTTTAAAAGAAAAATTTTTTTGCTCTTTTACTTAGTGTAGGGTATTATATGGTCGGGCTTGACCGACCATACTTTCTTACTTGTTTTTTACTTAGGGATAACGGAATTTTGACTGCTAAAGTCATGTTTATATTGTCCCAAAGGTTATATAACCTGTCAAAGTTTTGTGTAAAAGAGTACGAATGGAATCGCCTTAACGTAATTAGTAATGAAATCATCTGACATTGAGAGAAAATGCTGATGAAAATATCAAATATTTGAAAATATTACTTAATTTTTTTTAAAAATGTTCAATAACCAAGAAAGTCGTATTAGATCAGGGTTGTATTTGTTTGTAAACAAAGCAAAATTACACTAACAGGAGTTATCCAAGGTCCCTTAATAGAGTCTGTGCAACTCTACAACAATATCCACATAAATATAAAAAGCAAACATTTCCTACTTTGTTACTTAAGGAAAAAGTTTTTAATAATATTTGAAATAAATCCATAAATTGCTTCTACTGAAAATAAATTTGTTTTTGTTTTAGATTTTCGTATGTTTTTTTTGACAATCTTATACTATTGAATTGCAGCACCTTATAAACTACATAATATTTCAAATTTTTTTTAGTAATTTGTGACTTAATATTTTACTGTCCATGTGAACAAATTTTTATAGGATCAGGAAGGAATTTCTTGATAAATTTATCTAAATGTTTTTACTCTACATAGAACTTAAAAATATTTTTTTTTACAATTGATATTATGTTAATTTTATTCATTTAAGAAACATATGGTAGTCTCCTTTCTAACATTTATGTTTTTTCATTTTAAATTTCTAAATTTTCTTAAATTTGGTCACATACATAGAGTTTTTCTTTTCCCGCACTTTTTCATTTCCTGGGAAATCGAGAATCATTTTGAAATTTCCCGGGAATTCCCTCCTAGAACAAATTATTAAACTTTAAGAATGTAGACTTCGTTAAAAATCAAAAAAATGTCTTTGGTTTCAAAATGTAATTGGATACAATTAAAAAAATTCAACAAAAATTAAGTAAAACAAAAAAATTCTAAAATAGTTATATACAAACCTGTCACTATTTGTCATTGGTATCGGAATTGCTTCAATTTCCATTAGATTTTGTTCTACCTTCGTTAGATTCCTTTTAATTCTGTTAATTCGAAAAAAAAAAAATATTTATTTTTTTTTTTAATTTTGAATTGCCAATGTTTTGCTTATTAAATCAAAAATTAAGTAAATATGTTAATTAAAACTTGAAGAAAACAATTAAAAATATTAAACAAAATTCAATTCCATTCTGGTTTTATTACAAATATTTTCGTTTTACTCTTCGCGAACATTCACGAGTTTTTGGAATAATTTGAATAATGAACTTGGTCTATTTGGGTTAAATATTTTTTGTTGTATGAATTTATTGTTTTGGAGCTTTGAGCATCTTTTCGAGAAACTCAAGTTCAAACAACATCAAATAAAACTAAGGAAACTTATTTCCGGCAATTCTGGCAAAATATCCCTGGATAGAAAATTTTGCGGAATTCCCGGAATTTTATGTCTCGGTTGGTTGTCCTGGTTATGTATTAAAAAATATATATTTCTTTTATTTTGACCAAATTCCATAAAGTTTAACATTAGAGTGCTCCAAGATTGTATGGACGAAATTTGTTTAACAAAATTTTTAAAAATTTGAAATTGGAGTTTTGAAACTGCCGTTAAAAAAATTAAATTTTTTTGGTCATACCTGCGAATAGGTTAACGGTATCCTACGAGGACAAAAACTCATATACAAGTAAATATGGATATATTTTAAGTAAAAATAAGCTTTTATTTTAATATTTCTCAAAATATGTTAATTTTGTTCATAAATTTCTTGTTCTAGTGGCCTGAGACACGTTAATGGCCTGGCGATTTTTTAATAACTATAACATTTTTTCACCAATTTTTGTCTTTTATATCTTATTATAACGACAATTACGTACACATTTCGATTCTTTTAAATTAAATTGTAAAAGTCATTATTTAATGGCAAAATTTTTACAAAAACTGAAAAAATTGCATATTTTCCCCTTGTAAATGCACCACAAAACTTCAGCGTCGTTGCGCCACCAGTTAACGTTATCCTATCATCCTAATATTTTACACAACGTGTTTCTACAATACATAGAACAATTCTAGTGGGGGGACGGTCAAAATTCGCAATTTTATTTTTTTGTAACATTTATATCAATATTAAATAAAAAACCAAATTTTTTTAACACAAAAATATTCTAAAACAAGTATGAAAGTATGGTCGGTCAAGCCCGACCATATAATACCCTACACCAAGTAAATGAGTAAAAATATTTTTGTTTTAAAATATCAACAATTTATATTCGTGAGTGATTTTCGGAAGTGGGCCTTATATGAGAGCTATGACCAATTATGGACCGATGACCATAAAATTAGGTCGTGTGATTTATGTTTATATGAACGTTATTTATGTTGAATTTTGTGTATATACCAACATTTTTAAGTGATTTAAGCACGTTAAAGTGATTTTTCGGAAGCGGGTCTATATGGGAACTATGACTAATTATAGACCGATCGTAACAAAATTTGGTGACATGAATTTTGTATATATACAATTTATTTAGAGCAAATATATAAATTAAACATTTATGACCCATAAAGTACAATCTCGAGAGGACATTTGTATGGGGGCTAGGTGAAATAATGAACTGATTTCAGCCAGTTTCAATAGGCTTCGTCCTTGGGCAGAAACAATTATATGTACCAAATTTTATCGAAATATCTTCAAAATTGCGACCTGTACTCTGCGCACAAGGTCTACATGGACAGCAAGCCAACCAGCCAGCCAGACGGACGGACATCGTTTAATCGACTCAGAAAGTGATTCTAAGTCGATCGGTATACTTTAAGGTGGGTGTTAGACCAATATTTTGGGCGTTACAAACATCTGCACAAACGCATTATACCCTACCCACTATGGTGGTGTAGGGTATAAATAGAGCAACAAACCCGCAAACTTTCTGTATTGTATTCTGTGTATTGTAGTTTCACGCTGAAATATCGAAAATCTTTATTTAAAAATAAAAAATTAACTACTACATCAAATATGGCAAATATCCCAATTTTGGAGCTTTTATAAAAAAATATTTTCTTATATTTTTGTATTAATTTTCAATGAAGACAGTCACATTTAGATAACTTTGTCAGGTAACTACGGATTTAGTAAACTACTTAGCTGTTTGAATTACCTTAATGATAATTATTATACTCTCCACCTTCGTGAGAAGGGTATACATACATATGTATATAAGTTTGTCATTCCATTTGTAATTTCCACAATATAATTTTCCGACCCTCTAAAGTATATATATTCTGGATCCTTATTGATAGCGGAGTCGATTAAGCCATGTCCGTCTGTCTGTCTGACATGCTTTCGAGAAGTTTCTTATTTATAATCAGCAAAAACGGTCCACAAATGGCTGAGATATGATTAAAAAACCAGGACAACCTAAATTTTTGACGTATATCTGGATTACTAAGTCATTAATATAGACAATATGGAAGATATATATTTAAATTAAAAAAAAAATTAAAATTGTTTTTAGACAAAAAAATTAAAAAAACAACCTTGGAAAAAAATTAATTTTGTTTACCTAAAAATATTTAAAATTTGTATTTTTAAGTATAATTTGGTGAAGGGTATATAAGATTCGGCACAGCCGAATATAGCTCTCTTACTTGTTTTTTTCTGTTTTTGCCCAGTACTAGATATTATAGCAAAATCATAATTCTTTAATTTTAATTAAGCGCCACTTTGGACACATTTGAACCCAATGAACATTTGAAACAAATTAATGTGTGAAATCCATGATTTGAGAAAATACAGCTTTTATTAACCCTGTTTAAATAATAAACAGGGTTAAATTTAACTCTTAAATGCCAAGACCGGCGGGTACGAATTATTAGAACAATGTGAGACCCGAGGTGACCAACTTTGAGGTGCTACCCACTGTCCCGCAATCTGCCTACGAAGCTGAACATCAGCTTCAACCTAGTAAAATTCGTTACGATATCTTCAATAGTTCCCGAGATACCGAATTATTTCCAACAAAAAAAAAAACGTTTCTAACCCAGATTTTGTCACTAAATTTTTAGTATAAAAAGTTTTTGGTTATAATAAAGGACTCAAATACATTCTGCATTTGTTCATGTATCGGGAACACATTTCAGCATGAAACCTTGATTTCTTTAGAATCTTACAACTGATTTTTATTGTTTCTATGTCAGATTTATATTTTAAATTGTGAAATACAATCGTGAACATATTGAAAGTTAATGTTTTAAAATCAAACAAATGTTCGCAATGATTATGTAAAAATATTAAATATTAAATATCAATTACCCAGCCCAAATTAGTTTTTTATATAAGATGTAAAAACACAATTTTCCTGAAAACATTAAAAATGGTTTAGAAAAATGTTAAATGCAGACATACATTTGTGACAATTCAAACCATTTATCTAACACATTTATCTAATCGACTCAGAAAGTGATTCTAAGTCGATCGGTATACTTTAAGGTGGGTGTTAGACCAATATTTTGGGCGTTACAAACATCTGCACAAACGCATTATACCCTACCCACTATGGTGGTGTAGGGTATAAATAGAGCAACAAACCCGCAAACTTTCTGTATTGTATTCTGTGTATTGTAGTTTCACGCTGAAATATCGAAAATCTTTATTTAAAAATAAAAAATTAACTACTACATCAAATATGGCAAATATCCCAATTTTGGAGCTTTTATAAAAAAATATTTTCTTATATTTTTGTATTAATTTTCAATGAAGACAGTCACATTTAGATAACTTTGTCAGGTAACTACGGATTTAGTAAACTACTTAGCTGTTTGAATTACCTTAATGATAATTATTATACTCTCCACCTTCGTGAGAAGGGTATACATACATATGTATATAAGTTTGTCATTCCATTTGTAATTTCCACAATATAATTTTCCGACCCTCTAAAGTATATATATTCTGGATCCTTATTGATAGCGGAGTCGATTAAGCCATGTCCGTCTGTCTGTCTGACATGCTTTCGAGAAGTTTCTTATTTATAATCAGCAAAAACGGTCCACAAATGGCTGAGATATGATTAAAAAACCAGGACAACCTAAATTTTTGACGTATATCTGGATTACTAAGTCATTAATATAGACAATATGGAAGATATATATTTAAATTAAAAAAAAAATTAAAATTGTTTTTAGACAAAAAAATTAAAAAAACAACCTTGGAAAAAAATTAATTTTGTTTACCTAAAAATATTTAAAATTTGTATTTTTAAGTATAATTTGGTGAAGGGTATATAAGATTCGGCACAGCCGAATATAGCTCTCTTACTTGTTTTTTTCTGTTTTTGCCCAGTACTAGATATTATAGCAAAATCATAATTCTTTAATTTTAATTAAGCGCCACTTTGGACACATTTGAACCCAATGAACATTTGAAACAAATTAATGTGTGAAATCCATGATTTGAGAAAATACAGCTTTTATTAACCCTGTTTAAATAATAAACAGGGTTAAATTTAACTCTTAAATGCCAAGACCGGCGGGTACGAATTATTAGAACAATGTGAGACCCGAGGTGACCAACTTTGAGGTGCTACCCACTGTCCCGCAATCTGCCTACGAAGCTGAACATCAGCTTCAACCTAGTAAAATTCGTTACGATATCTTCAATAGTTCCCGAGATACCGAATTATTTCCAACAAAAAAAAAAACGTTTCTAACCCAGATTTTGTCACTAAATTTTTAGTATAAAAAGTTTTTGGTTATAATAAAGGACTCAAATACATTCTGCATTTGTTCATGTATCGGGAACACATTTCAGCATGAAACCTTGATTTCTTTAGAATCTTACAACTGATTTTTATTGTTTCTATGTCAGATTTATATTTTAAATTGTGAAATACAATCGTGAACATATTGAAAGTTAATGTTTTAAAATCAAACAAATGTTCGCAATGATTATGTAAAAATATTAAATATTAAATATCAATTACCCAGCCCAAATTAGTTTTTTATATAAGATGTAAAAACACAATTTTCCTGAAAACATTAAAAATGGTTTAGAAAAATGTTAAATGCAGACATACATTTGTGACAATTCAAACCATTTATCTAACACACGAAAACTGACAGGTCAGTCATTAACGCTGTTTATGACAAAAGGGATTAAGAAAAAAAAAACTATTTCAAAAAAAAACGTTTCTAACCCAGATTTTGTCACTAAATTTTTAGTATAAAAAGTTTTTGGTTATAATAAAGGACTCAAATACATTCTGCATTTGTTCATGTATCGGGAACACATTTCAGCATGAAACCTTGATTTCTTTAGAATCTTACAACTGATTTTTATTGTTTCTATGTCAGATTTATATTTTAAATTGTGAAATACAATCGTGAACATATTGAAAGTTAATGTTTTAAAATCAAACAAATGTTCGCAATGATTATGTAAAAATATTAAATATTAAATATCAATTACCCAGCCCAAATTAGTTTTTTATATAAGATGTAAAAACACAATTTTCCTGAAAACATTAAAAATGGTTTAGAAAAATGTTAAATGCAGACATACATTTGTGACAATTCAAACCATTTATCTAACACACGAAAACTGACAGGTCAGTCATTAACGCTGTTTATGACAAAAGGGATTAAGAAAAAAAAAACTATTTCAAAAAAGATTAAATAAAAAAAACTTTCAAAAAAATGTTAAGAAGAATGAACGATTTTTTAAGTACATACTTTTTAAATTGCCTTTAAAATGTTTTTTAACTGTCTTGAATAAAAAAAAACGTTGTTGACACATATGCTTGCCTTTGACAGCTGTCAAATTGTGACATTAATCAATTATTTATGGCTGTTTTTTTAAAGGCTTTGTTTGACTGTTCGAGTTTTTAGCATTAGAAGACCGTAAAATAAAGTCATAAAATATTTTTCTTTTTAGTTTCACTTTTATTGGAATAGCATATACATAGATAGATAATTTAACACAGCGATAATTTATTATTGTTTGAAAAATTCTTTATGTACTTCTTACTTACAAATTACGTTCATAAATAAATAAGTTGTCTTTAAAGTGCTTATTGGAAATTTTATGTTCATATTGTAGGAAAAACTTGTCTCTGTAACTACATACATGCGACAGATAAAAGTCTAAAACAAATAAATAAAAGTTAAACTATAAACTAGTTAAAAAAGTTTATCTCACAATTCTAAAAATCACACAAGTTCCGTTGAAAGAAGATTTCATCAATTTAACGTTTTAAAACAAAATTAAATTAATGTCACTTTTTATGGTAATGGAACAATAAAATAATAAAAGAAATCTTTAACTTGCGACAAAATAGTGTCGTAAAAGAACCCAAACTATAATACATATTTTTCTTATTTAACATAAACATCATAAAAAGGGGTTGCAGGAAGGATTTAAGTTTGTTAAAAACATATGTGAGAAAATCTATAGCAAATGGTTGTACAAGTTTAATAGTTAAATGAAGCCAATTATCAAATTCTGTGTAGAAATACGAAACTCATGTAGGTCTAAAAACAAGGGTTTTATTTGGTTGCCAATTGGATTTTATTCTCGATTTCCCTCCTGTAGTGAAAACTTACATGTGAACTTACAACATCTGGTCAACAGCATTGTTTTCACATGAACCAGCTAGACTTGACAACCGTCGGGACAGACCAGTTGTAGAGTCGAATGTCCCGTGTCCCGGCGATACTCTGAACGGGACGCCATTTGTCCCATTTGGAAAAAACATAACTTTTTTATTAATTACCACAAAAAATATAAAAAAATTCGATATACCTATAGACAAGGATGCTTTATTTTCTGAAATATAGTATTTTCTCAAAACTGAATATTACTATTTAACAATATAGTTAGTGCATTAACTTCTAAGAGTTCCGAAAAAAACTCATTCAATTATACATATGGGGGATTTCATGTCAAGTGAACCAATTTTTAAAATCGATGTCTTCCGATTGCACCAAGGTTATATCTATTGGATATTAATTCAGATACAATTTTTCAACAAGATCGGTCAAGAACTCTCTGAGTTATAGGGGGTCAAAATTTGAGATTTTGGCCAATCATGTGTTTTTTCTCATCCATGTAATTTATTACATTTTAACCCCTTAAATCCCTGTTGTAATGGTGTTTTTTGCTCATTTTTAAAAGAAGGACAAAAAAGACCCATGCCTTGAGGATTTAGAGGGTTAACATATTCTACAAAAATGCTCTCCGTAATATTTTGCATAAATTTTCTGAATACATTTTATACCTAAAATGTTCTTTAAAATAAAATTCTTAATAAATGCGAAATTAACCCTAGGCTCTCTTTTGTTATGTCTTATTTCTGACTTTCTTGTTGAATTTTCCGTTTTGGTGTATTTAGAGACTTATAGTAAAATTTTACGTATAATATTTTTGCGGAACATTTTAACCCCTTAAATCCCTGTTGTAATGGTGTTTTTTGCTTATTTCTAAAAGAAGGACAAAAAATACCCATGGCTAGAGGATTTAGAGGGTTAACATATTCTACAAAAATATTCTCCGTAACATTTTACATAACTTTGCTGAACACATTTTATACCTAAAACACAAAGTATACAGAGGCGACACGGCAAAAAAAATAAATTTGTCTCTTTCGCTCGAAACAATTTCAACTGGTTTGGTTTTGTGCTTATTTATATAGTTGTTTGTTTTAACGCACTGTCTGTATTAAACCGCAAATTTGTTTTCTCTTTCTATCGAAACAATTTCAAAAAAAGCTGATTTTAGTATTTTTGAACTGTCAAATTTGACGCCTCTGTATACTTTGTGCCTAAAATGTAAGGATCACATGGTTTCTTATGACGATTAACAATAAGAATGTGCCAGAGTTGGGAAACTTTAACCCCCCTCAAATGAAATTCAGATGTAAACTTTCAAAACGCCGATACATGTGTCTTTTTTTGTCTCCTCTATCAAAATTTATTGGTCGGACCTCTTAATTTTTTTTGGTGTTGTATAGTGTTATTTTGGAAAAATATATGAAAAAAAAAATAATGAATAATATAAAATATGCAACAAAAATATGCAGTTAAGGTTAAATTTTACAAAATATGCAACAAAAAGCTAAATATGCACAAATATGCTATAAAGAGCTAAAGATGCATAAATATGTCCTAAATATGCTATAAATCAATACCAAAATTGACTGAAATGTCTAA
Organism: Calliphora vicina; assembly: GCF_958450345.1. Classification (NCBI taxonomy): domain Eukaryota; kingdom Metazoa; phylum Arthropoda; class Insecta; order Diptera; family Calliphoridae; genus Calliphora; species Calliphora vicina. Next base: position 95,596,394 of record NC_088782.1, read on the forward strand.
AATATGAAACAAATAAAATATTCGAAAATATGCAACAAAGACGAAAATATGCAAAAATATACCTTGACAAATCAATGTAAAAAATACTCATACTCAGACAAATAACTCATATGTTTATATGACGCACAGCAAAAAATATGACATTGCATATTTTTGGTTGTCCTTATCATGAATACGTAGATTTGTTTAAGAAACATTAAGCTACGTACAGCAAACCCTATAATTCAGAGCAATACTTCATTTACTAAAGTACTTATTTATTACAACTGATGACAACCAAGTAACGAACGTACGACTGCAAAACGCAAACGTTTATTGGACAACACACTGGAGATACTCGTCCTTCAAACAAAATATATTTAAACTATTTTGTATTCTTTTTATACAGTTTTTTAACATTTTATATCATTTTTATATCTCAACCTCGAAATATTGCCTTCCTTTAGGTGGCAGTGGTAGAAACAATTTTTTTTTGGGTAATGCGCAGTTAAACTGTGAAAAAGTTGTAAAAAATCAAGATCGTAAAAATTACAGCCTAAAGTCGTCGTAAAAAATAAACCCCTGACAGCGAATGAATGAATGAATGAACGAACGAATAGTCAGTTGTAGTACAACAGAGCATGAAACGATTACATAGATCCGATATAAATAATTTTTTATAAAATTTTTATTGTATGAATGTGTAACTATGTGTAGTTGTAGTGGTTGTGATGATAATAAAATGATGACTATTTGAGTGATGATAGTCAATGTCATACTGTCAGTCAAACCCATACTTCGTCATTTAGTCAGTCAATCCAACATTTTGTTGGGTTTTTTTTTTATTGCGCTGGGCTTTTTTTAATGACGATGGTGTTAAATTTTATAAAAAGGAGGAACCAGCAGGCATTTTTTTCTGGGTAATAAAAAAAACACATAAACTACTTAACAAAAGGAGGTGAATTTTGTAAATGCTCTTTTGTTTTTTAAATAGTTTCACGCATTTTATTTGAGTAAATCTTGACACAATTACTGCAAAACTATTGCGTTTCCTCTTTCCCTCTCTACTTAATCATTTCTTTTCTTGTTTTATTGTCCTTTTTGCTGTAATATAAACTGTGATTTTATTCTATTTTCATATTCCTTTGGGTATACATATCTTGTTGGTATGGACATTTAATAGTTGGTAGTCTTCTTCTCTGCTAGTTATTTTTGTTCGTATATTTTACGACTATCATAAAAATCTGATCCCCTTACATGGCAGGGGGAAAAATTCAGACAAATATTCGTTCATTCATATAAATACGACAGGCATCACTAATGAGTCAATATCGTGTTAGAACGACATGTTCTACTGCTATTCACAACAAGTCTGACATTCCATCATGCAGATGTGATGCCATCCATTCATATGTATGGCAAAGACAATAATGGTGATTATGATGGTGAGACTCTTTTTTACATCCTACAGAACCTGGTCAATTTGTTATGATGGAATGTTATTTAATAGAAAAAAACTTAATGTTTTCTGATCTTTTGTTGTAAATTAAATGGTTTGGAAAGAGTAATTTCAAATTGCATTAAAATTACGTTTTCGTTTTTAATGTCTTTATCTCCAAGTGCGCAGTATGAATGAAACCAGTTACATATCCATCTTCTATATACGAGTACATATATAAATATGAATGTACGCCTGATTATTTGTTTGTTTGTAACTTATAGAACCTAAGTCACAGAACATCTTGAAAGTTTGACTTTTGTCTATATCTAGAAGTAACAATACGCTACTTTTTATTTTAAAATTCCAAGTGGGCGTGACACCTCCCATACAAATTAAATTGTTATTACGGAATATCTAGTGAACTATACATGTTTAATAAATACCAAACAAGTTTTTTACAATTTACGATTAGCCATATTTGGTAGATTTGGTACTTTTTTCAAATTCTAACATTTTAGGGGAGAGAACGGATAAAAATTATATTTTTGTAGTTGTTGGAGCTATATGTATCTTTTGAATCTATAAAGATAGAAATAAATTTTAAATCATCTTTACATCATCTTTAAGGGGTTAAAATTTTATTTATTTGTGGTCCTTTTAGGAAAAAAAAAATTTTAGGCCAATTTTAAAAAAATTTTAAACATTGATTCCTCCATTCATATAAAGATTTTCTCCTCTGGTGTGTATCAAAAACTAGGTTCGTTCAGATTTGGGATTTATTTCGCATTTTTTGGCACTAATAAATTTAGGATTATGAAACCGCCGATTATTGGGAGTAATTTAATTTTACCCTTTGGTAGTTATATCAATTTTAAAGTTTTACCCTTTTAGATTTATAATTTTAGTTCATTTTCATTTTACTACGATTGGGCGTCAAGACGCACCTGTCCACGGAGGAATGGCTTAATACATATTTGTGCAAAAATTATAAGGAGTGGTCGTAGAGCATTGAAATTTGCCACCGATAATAATATGGACCATCCAAAAATAGGGTTTTTGACACCAAATTCCCTCTGTGCGGTCTTGCTAGTCTTCTCATAAATTTGTAATGTAATGTGATTTCTGTTTGTATACAACAAATGTACAAACTTGATACTCATATCAATACTACTTATTATTGATATTGTTACGAAATTGTACTTGAATTCAAATGTAACGATTTTAACGGCTGATTTAAAAGTAGCAGAATGCTTTTAAATAACAGAGCTGTAATAGCAAAATGTAACATATCTGTGGGCATTATTAACATTGAATAAAAGCTTTCAGTTGACCATTGATCGTAAGTATGGCAACGCTGTTTGCTGCGACCGTATATTCGAATTTGAATATTCAGTTAAAGGACATTGTAGAAATTACACCACAGATGGCGTATGTATTAGAAAGCTCTAGACAGTTAAAGAGCAATCTAGAGTGCAGATGGCAGTGTTATAAATAGTGGCAGAGGTTGCAGTCGTTAGTGAGTTTATCAGAGACGCTATTCGAATAAACATCAACTGAGTGCTAAAGTGTGCTGTGTTTTTGAAGTGAATTCGTATACATTATAAAGTGTGTATGTATGGGTGAATTCCAAAATGTATGTATGCAATGCAACCTTAAAAAGTCGAGCGATTCTTAACGCAACCGTGTAAACTTTGATAATGTTTCATATCGATAAATGTATGAAAAAGTAAAAACTAGCAGTATGATAAGTTTTTTTTAAATTTTAACTACGCGTTTGCATGCTTTGTCTTGATAAAGATATGACTGCATTGCATATATACATTTTGGAATTCACCCTATTTCTGCAAATTTATAAACGTGTATAAAAATAAAGTGACCATTTAATTCTGTTGTTGTACATTTTAAATAAATAAAGAGTTGTTACAATTTTCAAACTACTAAACGGCTTTTATTTGCAATCAAAAGTATACGGTTTATTTAAAGGAAATAAACAAACGTTTTGAAAAGGTTAAAACGTAACAATATTATTCAAACGTTTCAAAGAGATTTTCGGAAGTGTATTTTCGGGAGTATGCTTATATGGGTGCTATCATCAACTATGGACATTTCATAGCAAAAGGTAATGAAATTTGTGTGCTGTTATTATTAATAATAGACTTCATGTTATATTTTTCTTAACTTTCATTAAAATCGACCCAAAAATATATAACACTCCGCTTTCTTTAAATGAGAAATTCCAAATATTAAAAAATTTGACCTTTGACCTTCACGATTTAAGGGTTAATGTTTTCCGATTTTAGTAAACCTTCAAACTAAAGTTAGAATTAGTCTTACTTAAAATTCATAACAGGAAATTGACATTTGGCCAAAATATGGCCAAATAATTAGTTTTTCTCGAAAATCGCAAAATTTTAATCGTAGGTTCGGAAAAAATATGGGGGGTTTTGTCACACTTTTTTCATATTTTTATTCCCTATTATGTTCTCAATAAATCCTAATGTGATGATCAAAAAATTCTGAAATTTTTTTAACAAAATTTTTTAAAATTTGAAAATGGAGTTTTAAAACTGCCGTTAAAAAAATTTTATTTTTGTGGTCATCCCTGCGAATAGGTTAACTGTATCCTACGAAGACAAAAACTATTTACAAGTAAATATGGTTATATTTTAAGTAAAAATGTGGTTTTATTTTATTATTTCTCAATATGTTAATTTTGTTCCTACATTTCTTGTTCTAGTGGCCTGAGACACATTAATGTCCTGGCGATTTTTTAATAACTTTAAAATTTTTAACCAATTTCTGTTTTTTATATCTCATTAGAACGAAAATTACGTACACATTTCTATTATTGTAAACTAAATTGCAAAAGTAATTTTTTAATAGCAAAAAAAATATTTACAAAAACTGAAAAAATTTCATTTTTTCCACTGATTTTCCTGAATTTTTTTTTTACCAATGTTCACCAAAATGGGAGGATGAGACTGTCAAAAATCCATCCTAATATAGATACTCTTACATCAATTCAGAACAATACACATATCTAATATAGTAGTATTGAAGACAATTATTAAGCTAATATGTATGTAAATAATCATCTTATTCAAAGGTAAGACACAAAATCTCTCCTTCATCATCATTTAAATTATTCTGCGGAATTAAATTGTCTTTGGTTTTTGATAAATTTGTTATAAAATTATCAAATTTTGAAAGTATTTTTAGTAAATACTTAGTTGATTTAATATTAAATTTGTGACCTTTTCACAGTTGTCTTTGTTTCCTGACAAACAACCCTCTATATATATTGCATGCATTAATAGTACATGTGTGTATTTAGCAAAGAAAGTTTGACCTTTTAAGATGATTTAAATATTATATTATACAAAGAAAAACAAACACCCATTCATACATTCATACTACTCGTATTTGCTCAATAGAAAAGGATATAAAACAAAAGGAATATAATACTCATACAATCATGCTCTATTAATGTTTGATTGTACTAGTAAAAGTCAGTTTCAATATAAAACTACAACAAAACAAGTAAGAGTACTATATTCGGCCGTGCCGAATCTTAAATACCCTCCACCTAAATATGATGGTATAAAAGCTGAAATAATATAACAATTGTTAGAAAGACTAGTTTACGCAGAAGATATTTTATTTCAAATGTACAAAAAATTTTATCTAATTCAGTTATTTATAACTGAAATTCCTATTACAACGTTTGACACAGTTAATTATTGTCTTTTAATTGAGAAATTGTCGTCTAAATTTAATTTTTCTAAATCTTCGTGTAAATTATTATTTTCTTACATAGGTAACCGTAAACAGTTTGTTGGAACTGGGTTAAATGATCTACAATATCTGAGTGTCAAAGTGGCGCACAGTGGTATGAGAAAAAAAAAGTGGGAAATAAATCTGTAACTTCTAAACCCTTAGTCCGATTTTAATGAAATTTCACATCCGCAAAGGGGAAGTGTTGTCGAGTTTAAGTCTGGGCCTCATGAAATGAAATTTAACAATTTATATGCTTAATAATTAGTTAATATGTTTGGATCAACATTTTTCCCTTTTAACCACAAGCGAAGAAACAGAGTATAAAAAAGGGTATACAAATATATGTGGTCAAATTTCAAAATATTTGGTTGTGGGACTTATGCGGGAGCTATGGCCTATTATGATTCGATTGTCATAAAATATTTTTACGTGATTTTTATGTATTTATATGAGAGCTGTGGCCAATTATGGACCAATATTCACAAAATTCAGTATTATGATTTTTGAATATAAATTACTGATCTGTGTACTATTTTGGTGATGCTATGACCTATTATGGTCCTAAGTATTTAAGGGTTATTTTTGTAGAATTTCATATAAACAACGCTATTAACAAGAGTGGACCTTATGTGGGAGCTATGCCGAATTATGCACCAATATTTAAAAAATCTTGTAGTAGTGTAGATTTTTATGGATATTTGTGCAGGGTAATGTGTTTTCCTGAAGAAGTTCTTATATGGAGGTTATGACCAATTATGGGCCTATCATCATAAAATTTGGCACATCGATTTTTGTATATATTGAATAAATTTGTTTTGAATTTCAACCTGATAACTATATTTGCAAGAAATTTATGAGGATTTTAGTGATTTTCGGGAGTGGACCTTATATGGGAGCTATGGCTAAATATGGACCGATATTCACAAAATCCAGAAGTATGATTACTGGATTCAAATTACTGGATCTGTGCGTAATTTCATTTTGATATCGATATGTTTTTAATATTTTTTAAGGTTAATATCTTTTTTCGGAAATGGGCCTTATAGGGGAGCTATGACCAATTATCGGCATATCTGCATAAAATTTGGTACAGTGATATCTATATATATGCGTATTATTTTTGTAGAATTTTAGCATGATAAATGTATTTATAAGAGATTTATGAGTACTTAACTGATTTTTGGAAGTGGACCTTATATGGGAGCTATGGTCAAATATGGACCGATATTCACAAAATCCAGTAGTATGATTTCTAAATATAAACTATGGATGTGTGTGAAATTTTGTTTTGATATTGATATTTTTTAGATATTTATGTAGGTTAATGTGTTTTTCGGAAGTGGTCCTTATATGGGAGCTATAACCAATTATCGGCCGATCTTCATAGAATTAGGTACAGCGATTTTGGTATATATGGGGATTATTCATGTCGAATTTCAACTTGATAGCGATATTTATAAGACATTTATGCTTATTTAAGAGATTTTCGGAAGTGTACTTTATATGGGGGCTATGGTCAAATATGGGCCGATCCACGAAAAATTTTGTAGTATAATTTCTTTTACCACGAAACTTATTTTTGCTGAATTTTATGTGGATATTCCTATTCTGTAGGCATTTATAGACCATAGAACCATATTTCGGGAAGAAATTTGTATGGGGGCTAGGAGAAATCATGGACCGATTCTTATAATTTTCACCAGAGTTACTCCTTTTATCATAAAAGTAACGAGTGCAAAATTGTATGATATTAGCTGCAATATATTTACAAAAAATTTCCAAAAATATGTGAAAATTATCAATTTTTTTTTGAGGTTGTCCCACATTTTCATTCATAACTTTGGTTCCACTGTACCGATTTCGCTGATTTTCAATACCAAACTGCTTAGGACAATAATAAACATTTTTCTTGCAACTCTACTAAGTTTGTTTGCGTATTTTGGACGTGAGCGTGTTTTACACAGACGGACAGACGGACAGACAGACGGACATGGCTCAATCGGCTTAGAATTTCATAAGGATCAATAATATATATACTTTGTTGGGTCTCAGATGAATATTTCTCAATGTTACACACGGAATGACAAACTTATATATACCCTCATTCACCACTTATGGTGGTGGAGGGTATAAAAAAAGGATAAATATCTTGGGTTGTTGTTCTAGGAACAACTTGGAATACATACTTATTTAACTAAAAGCTTTTCATTTCATTTGTTTTAAAGTATTCTTAACATTTCTTATGGCATCCTTTCGTTTATTTTCTTTCCTTCTTTTTTATACTTTGTTTAGTTTTAATGTCCTTTTTATTTAACACAATAAAACTTTCATTTCCTAACATGTGTAAATTTCATTAGATCTGTGTTTAAGTGTATACGTTTGTGTGTGTATTTATTCGTCTAGGCAATTACACACACCCACACACCTACATTAAGCCTTAACAGGACACAAATGAGGAAATTACATACAAACACATATATTCATACATATTTGATTTCCATCTATTTTTCCTAACTCACACAAACATTTCTAAATACTTTATACACTATGAACATTGAACAGAACACCAAAAATACTGATTACAAATACAAAGGATCTTAGAGGAACTAATTTATCTTAAATTTCTCTAGAGATTTATTAGCTTAAAGGGAAAAATGCTGTATTGTTTAAAAAGTGAAACAACAAAACTACAAAAACACTGATGATGAAATACAGCAATGCGAACAAAATACGATAGACTAAAAAGCGGGCAAAAATGAAACTAAACTATGCCTAAAGGCTTAACATAAATGAGATATCAATCCTGTGGAGTTTCTTTAACATACACATCCAGATATACTCTCATTTACACATATGAATGTACTTGTATAAATACATGTGTGTGTGTACTCGTATATAAGCCACAATAATTTCTGAAAAATAAAATAGGCGCATACATATGTCTTATCATAACATAAAAGGAAAATTTACTCATCCCCATCCATATTTGTAGACTAATGTACTAATACATCTCCACCATTTTCAACAGTAATTCCGAAAAGAAAAATTCGGAAAAGAACAATTGAAATTTAGAATTTCATTTTCAAATTCGGTAAAGAACAATTGAAAATAAGAATTTTCATTTGAAATTCGGAAAAAAAAATTTAGAATGAGTATGTAAATGATGTTTTTCAAAAATGGGAGGATTTCGGCAACATCCTTTCGGAATTAGTAGTAGTTTGTGACAATGCTCCATGTCTCAGTGAACTTGAGGGATTATTCGAAACCCATATTCCCCAATGCTCAACCCCATTGAAACAATATGGTCAAAAATAAAAGCGCATGTGAAATCAAAAATTAATGTACCTAACACTTTCCACCCGATTTGCATGAAATTTCTCGCGCTCAAAGAGGAAGTATTGGCGAGTTTAAGTTTTGAATTTGGACTTCATAAGCATACCAGGAGCTGGCCCAGGAGTCCACAAAGTAGGACATCTCGGGTATGTTCAATTTTAAAAATGATCCTATTTCTTCGTTTGTGTTCTGATTTCAAAAAAATACATATGTAGAATCTTATCATCGAACACTATATAAAACTTCGTCGCTTATAACTATCAATTATCTCTTATAACGTAGGAGATATACGCATTTGAAAATTAAATTTTCAAAATTTTTACCCACCCTACTCCTGTTATTTGATAACAGCAGGTCCAAATGTTCCCCGATTTTCTCCACTTTTCTTTTATTAGACTAACAACAAATGTATATGTCAAACAAAAAAAGAATTGTTTGAAACTCTTGACTGAGTCAAAAGTTATATGCATTTGAATTTAAACATTTTTAAAAAGGCGATTTTTCGCTAGTTTTTGGGAAAAAATTACTTTCTTTTTAAGTTATCTAAAAAATTTCTAAAAAGATGTACATATTAAGAATTTATACTTTTTGAAAACCTAACTTTTTATTAAATATTCGAAATGAAAACAAATTTGAAAATTATTTACACCGAGGAGACCAGGTTCATCCAAATAACGCCTAATTTTTATATAAAATTCAAATTTAGGGCAAAAATTCTCAAATCACATACTCGATATCAAAATGTAGTAACCCAGTTTAGATAGCCAAATATGTTTTTAACTGTTTTGTAAAGGGTTTCGATAACCCTGGCCCTGGTATGGATATTATAGCCAAAAACCTAAAAAATCCCATTTTTGGGATTTTTCAACACTTTTTTAGGAATTGCGAGATTCCTGATTACAAATTTCAAAATTTGTTTTTAGTTTTATATTTCCAATGGCAAAATCCAGTGTTTAAAAAACTAGACTAAAAGTAGCAGTAGCAACGAAAAAACACAAGTAGTCTAGTTAAAAAATTAATAAAAACTCGGTGTCATAATTACTACTACTACTGCTACCTTCACATTTTGGTAGCAGTAGTTGTAGTAGTACTAATAAAAGAAAAAATTAAAAGTAGCAGAGTAATTTATTTTCTATTGCTACCTTAAAAAAGAAAAAGTTTTGATGTAGCAGTCATTAGTCTTTTACTAATTCTGCTACTTTTAAAATTTAGTAGTAATAGAAGTAGCAGTTGAGGTAGTAGAAGAAGTAGCAGTTAAGTAGCAGATGAAGTAGCAGCTAAGTAGCAGTTGAGGTAGCAATAAAATAAGTCAAAAATAAAAATCTTCAGCCAAAAAAGTATATTATGTGTTGTTGTTGTGAATTTATATTTGTGTAAGTTGGTCGTGTTGTAAACAAAAGTTTTGTTATACACACAGAAAACACGATCTTTCTGTTAACAACACGACGAATAAAAACGAATAATTCTTTCAAACTCTCTCAAAACAAAAACAACACACAGTGTTTAATTCTGTCAATTTTGGTGTTATGACTGAAGATTTTCTTTTTTGACTACTTTTATTGCTACCTTAACTGCTGCATCAACTGCTACTTTACTGCTACCTTAAAAATTAAAACTCGATATAGAGCAGTAGCAATGATTTGTATTTTTATGCTACTACTCCATTTACAATTCATGTTTTATTACTACTGCTCTGTTAAGAGTTTTATATTTTGAAGGTAGCAGTAGTTTTAAAAAAACAAGAAAACGAAACAATACAAATGCTACTGCTACCGCTACATACACTTTTTTGAAGCAGTAGTTGTAGCAACAGTTAAAAATTTGTTAGTTTTCGTAGCTTTTTAAACACTGGCAAAATCTATATAACTGTAAAATTTTATTAAAAAATAGTCATAAATTGCAAAAACTCTATAAAAAGCATTTTTCGTCATATTTTTCAAAAAAACAACATTTTTATGAATGTAAATAACAGTGCTAAGTAAATTCTCAGCGAGTTGTTAGGTTTTCCTTAATTAATTTGCCATGTAAAAAACATAAGGTAGGCATGTTATAAAGCAATGGATAGAGGATTTTGTCTATTTTCCAATAATGTATATACCTTTTGACAATTAACAAATTCATGGAATACTTTTTTGAAAAATATGTCAAAAAATGTTTTTTAATGAGTTTTGGCATAGATACAAATTTTTCAAATTGAAATAAAATTTTTATTTATGAATATTTTGTAATGAAATTTTACACTTATATAGCCTTTTTATTGAAAATGGAAAAATGAAAACAAATTTTGAAATTTGTAATCAGGAATCCCGCAATTCCCTAAAAAGTATTGAAAAATTCCAAAAATGGGATTTTTTCGTTTTTTGGCTTTAATATCCATACTAGGCGCGGGGTTATCTGAACCCTTTACAAAGTAAATAAGAACATATTGGGCCATCTAAAATATATTATTATAATTTGATATCGACTAAGCTATTTGAGAATTTTTGCTCTAAAGTTGAATTTTGCATATAAAATAGACATTTTTTGAATTTTTTTCATTTAAAATATTTTATGTAAAGTTAGCTTTTCAAAAACTATATAAATTAATTATACATCCTCTTAGAAATTTTTTAGATAACTTAAAAAGAATAAAAGTACTTTTTTCCCCAAAAAATAGCGAAAGATCGTTTTTTTATTTTTTTCAAATGCATGTAACTTTGGACTCAGCCGTGATTTTTAACCCATTCTTTCTTTATTCAATATATATGTTGTTAATCCTACAGAAAAAAATGGAAAAAATCGGGAAATATTTGAAAATTCGGTCATCAAAAAACTGGAGTAGGGTGGGTAAAAATGTTGAAAATTTAATTTTCAAATGCGAATATCTCCTAAGTTTCGATGAGAAGATTCTATATATGTAATTTTTTTGAAATCGGAACACAAATGTGATCATTTTTAAAATTTAACATACCCGAGTTGTCCTACTTTAGGGACCCCTGGTCCCGCTCGTGGTGGGGTCATGAGGTCCAAGTTCAAAACTTAAACTCGACAACACTCCCTCTATGCGCATGTGAAATTTCATTTAAATTGGGTTAAGGGTTTAGAAATTACAGATTTATTTCCCACTTTTTTTTTTCCTCATACCACTGCACTATAGTTCAAAGTATCACTTTTTCCGTGTGAAATTCAAATTTCGAAGTTGTTATTATTCATAAATTGTGGAAAGTGTGTAAATAATTTATTTAATTTTTAAAATGGAAAACAATGAGACGTCTAAGTACTTAATTTTTCTTTCCTAAATATTTGGAAACTATTTCCCTTTATATTAAAAATTACAATTTTTAAAGATAACCTTAAAGTAATTTGATTACAAAACTTTAACTTTATAGAAGCTTTTAAAAAAATGTTAACGTTTGTTAAACTTGAAATAAAAAGAAATAAATATATTGAAATATTGTGAATTCATTTCACTTAATTTCATAATGCGAATTTTTTCGCTTTCTGAGTAATTTAATTTTTTCTAGGTTACTGTGCTATAAAATAAAGAACTTTTTGAAATTTGGCTCCTGCTATTCCTAAGGACTGTAAGAAATTATTGGATGAAAAAGTCCGCCATTTTGTCTACAATTACTTAAAAGTAAAATGTCAAAAATGCGGAAGAAAGGAAGTTAATTTTCGAAATGAAAACACTATATGACTTAATGGTGAATACACAGAAAAAAGTTTCAACATAAATATTATGATTTGATTTCATTGAATTCAATTCATAACATTTATAAATAATTTCTTAAATAGTATGATTTTGTTCATATTTTATGTTTTCAAAAAAATCTAGAAGGCTTGAAAAATATTATTTCAATTTAATTTTTATGTTGTTCAAAAATGTTAGAAATTTTCCTTTGAAATGATTTTTTTATGATTTTCAGCTACAAAATGTGAAAATATGCGCGAAATTCACAAAATTTTGTTAAAAGGATGAAATACTTTAATATTTATTGATGTTTTATTATGATTAATTATATTTTTTAAGTTTCAGATGTTTATAATTCATCTTAATACATATGTATATTGGCCAATATATGGCTATTATGCAAAAATGTTTGAAATAATTCATCAGATTATACAATTATAATGAAATTTATTATAAAATAGCATACAATTTACGTAAAAAAAGCTAAAATTTCCGTCATGTACAATTTTATAATATTTACGAATATGTTCTTATTCTGAATGAAAATAGTTTGGGAAAAAAAAGTCAAGTTCGAATAATAATATTTATTACAAAATTCATTCCAATTATGAATTTCTTTTTTCTGTGTATGCTTTCAGATTTGTATCTTTGGTTACCAATGACATCCACAGTACAGAAGGTATTAATACAGACGAAGAAATAGGATCGTTTTAAAAATTGAACATACCCAAGGTGTCCTACTATGGGGGCTCCTGACCGCGCCCCTGGTGGGCCCATGCGGTCAAAATTCAAAACTTAAACTCGAGAACACTTCTTCTTTGCGCATGTCAGATTTCATTCAAATCTAACTAAGGACTAAGGATTTAGAAATTAGAAATTACGGATTTATTTCCCTCATTTTTTTCAATACCACTGTGCGATGTTTTATCTGATACTTCAATTAATATTTTGAATCAAATGTGTTTACAAAATGAATTACTGATTCAACTAATTTGACTGAAAAGTAATATGAAATAAATGTTTTCTAATCAAAAGCAATGAATTTACATTATTTTACTCCTGATGGGTTAATAGTCGACAAAGGGTTAATTTTTTCTTAAATTTGTTGAAAATATAAGTATTTCTACCTATGGTCCAATTTTGGTATCAAACAGTAGAATACTTTAATAGTAATTAATTTCGCACGGAAAAAGTGATACTTTGAACTATAGTGCACTGTGCAGCGTTGAGCTTAACAACTTTACTGAACATAACTTTGTGATATTCGGACATTTTGGTGGTCATAATGTATGAAAAAGACAAAAAAATTACAATTTTTCCTATATACATACTAATTTAAAATCGATATATCTCGATTCCTAAACGCCGGGACACGTATAACTTTTTTTTACCGATCTAACATTTCTATAAAAGAAAGATAATTTTCTCTAGAAGCTTAGGTTTATTGCTAATGTTTAAAAACAGTATTCAAATAGGGAATTTTTTTAAGATATCGGAAAAAGTACCATTATTTACCCAATTTTACAACTTTCAATCGATTTCCGGCACGTGTTCTAGTTATCCGATTGCTCTTAATTTTGCAGTAGTGAGTTTTAGCTGCTAATGAACGAAATAAGACCCATCCAAAGCAAATCTATTTTTAAGGGCATGTCTATTGTACAGTGTATGACAATATAAGGTTTTAAAAAGTGCATAATAAAATTAAATTCTTACATTTTCTGAACTAACTATTAGAAATTGGCCATTGAATCTTCTAAAAAAGTACATATTTTCAGGATGGACAAAAACGATGGTAATTAGTTTTAAATATGTAATAACAAATTTTGCTGGCATATATTGCCACCCACTTTATCGATTAAAACATATTCTTTATTTAAACATTTTGGTACATTTTGTTTTATAGACAATTTAAAAAAGATAAACATTAAGCTTAATGTAGTGCAAAAAAATCAAAGGATTTTCACATATTGCTTAACAAACATCCTTTGCAACAACACATTATGCCAACTCGTGCAACATATTTTCTTCTAGTTAACGAAATATTTTGTGTGTCTGTTTTTTAAGATAAAAAATGTTTAATACTTTAAAGTGGTGGGAGAATACAATGTTAGTTTCCTAAAAACTGAGAAAATTATAAAAGTAACTCAGATGTAAGATTAGGAAGATTCTTAAGAAATTTATTTTGTATTTCCATTATTTTTCAGAAGTATTCATGATAGTAATTAAAATTGTTTGAACAATTGATCGACTAAGCTTACGAACTTCTTCCTTTTTAAGCCAACGGTAAACGAACATAGTCCTTAAGAAAAACTTACTTATGTGAAAAAGTTCAGAAATCAATGAATGACAATCTTATACCTAATATTATCATACTCTGAAATAAGATGTTCAGAAAACAAGTAAGAGTGCTATATTCGGCCGTGCCGAATCTTATATACCCTTCACCAAATTATACTTCAAAATTTTAAATATTTTTAGGTAAACAAAATTTAACTTTTTTTCCAGTTGTTTTTTGAATTTTTTGGAAAAAAAAATTTTTCGATTGTTATTTAAAATTTTTTTTTTTTTTTAAATTTAAAATTTTTTTTTTTTTTTAAATTTAAAATTTTTTTTTTTTTTAAATTTTAAAATTTTTTTTTTTTAAATTTAAAAAAAATTTTTTTTTTAAAATTTTAAAATTTTTTTTTTTTTTAAATTTAAAAAAATTTTTTTTTGTTTTTTAAATTTTTTTTTTAAAAAAAAAAAAATCGGGTTCAAAATTTTTTTCTCGATTTTGACCCATTGTAGGTCCAACTTACTATGGTCTTATATACGTCGTTGCAAATGTCTTTGAAATATCTATCATTAGATATCCATATTGTCTATATTAATGTCTTAGTAATCCAGATATAGGTAAAAAAATAGGTCAAAAATCGAGGTTGTCTTGGTTTTTTCCTCATATCTCAGCCATTTGTGGACCGATTTTGCTGATTTTAAATAGCAAAATTCTCGAAAGCATGTCTGACAGAATTATGGAAGATTTGGATCCCGAAGATATCTGGGGTCTTCAGAAAACTGATTTCAACAGACAGACAGACAGACAGACGGACAGACAGACAGACAGACGGACATGGCTTAATCGACTCCGCTATCTATAAGGATCCAGAATATATATACTTTATAGGGTCGGAAATGAAAAATGTAGAAATTACAAACGGAATGACAAACTTATATATACCCTTCTCACGAAGGTGAAGGGTATAAATATAAAGAACAACCAATGCACAGTGTCAGATTTGTGTAATCTAGAGGGACTAAAGTCTGTATTTTAAAAACGGATGAAGATAATAGAATGATTTTTGAAACACAGATTTACTACGGTTTGAAACATTTTTGAAAAAATATTACGCTACCTCCCATACAAATCTTAAAATCAAAATACCCACTATAGTGGGCTTATGTTTGCTTATGTTTATAATGTGAAAAAATATTTTCCCAACATCCACCTTAGAGTATACCAATCTGCTCAGGATCACTTTCAGATTTAGTATTTAGCTATTTTGACATTATGTCCTCATCGAGAAAAACATGTCGCAATGTCCGAAATATGTTTTGTTACATTTGTGGTGAATGAGTTTAGAAAACTCAATTTTTATGTAGTAAAACATTGAGGTTGTTTGTTTATCAGATTATCCGGTTGCCTGTTTATCATGTTATCTGGTTATAAAATTAAAAATAACCTCTGTGTACCGTGAACACCAATTTAAAGATGGTTATTTTTAAATATTTATATTTATTTTATTGAATGTATGTAATTTGTTCTTCATTAGACGCAAATTTTAAATCTTTTCACAAAATTAGAGGAATCCAAAATTCTTAGTACCATGGCGGGAAAACTTACTAACTCACTGACTGACTGATTCATCATCGCACAGCCCAAACGACAGAAGCTAGAATCATGAAATTTTAACTGTGGGTTCCTCCCTCCCAAAAACGATCCGAAAAAAAGGGTAAAAACGGGTAAATTTGGTAACCTTATACCTTCAAAACTAATAAAGATACAAAAACTTAAAATTGCATGTTACACCATTTAAAAAATAAGCTGACAGGTGTTTCGTACCTTTTCGAAATTCGAACCTTTTAGGGGAGAAAACGGGTAAAAACTGTATTTTGGTACTTTCTTGGCAGCCTATGTATCTTTTAAACCAATAAACATAGAAACAAATTTTAAATGTATTCGTTACTTATCAAAAATTAAAAAATATAAGTTTGGTACTTTTTGGAAATTCGAACCCTTAGGGATACAAATTGTGTTTATTTTTGGTACTTTTTCATAAAATATGTTTTTCTATAATTTGACATAGACATACGAATATTTTATTATGAACTCCCACCACGATGCTGATTTTTATTTGAATAAAATTTT
This sequence comes from Calliphora vicina, assembly GCF_958450345.1. Classification (NCBI taxonomy): domain Eukaryota; kingdom Metazoa; phylum Arthropoda; class Insecta; order Diptera; family Calliphoridae; genus Calliphora; species Calliphora vicina. Next base: position 95,612,999 of record NC_088782.1, read on the forward strand.
ACCAAAGCAATGGGGATAAAAAAGGTACCAAAAAGGGGATAAAATCGGGAAAATACATTTTATTTGAAATTATTAAGCCAATTTTGATCATTTTTTTAACATTGGCTACTGGTTTCATACAAAAATTAACTAACAGGGTGTTATTTGGAACTCGAGTGAATAGGTGTATATTGGGTCAAATACGGGTAAACAGTTTGGTACTTTTTTTAAAACATATTTTTTTGGTTACATTAACACAGATTTCAATCGTTTGAGACATGTCTGTAGCATAAACAATTTTGGCAAAATGGAGTATTTTTAAATTTCAAGCTTTAGGGGTGTTCAAGGAGGAAAAGGGCAATTGGTACTTTTCTCCTAATGATACTTTTTTAATATTTTAAATTATTTCACTTATCGACATTAAAGTTAGCTGATATGCATCTGAGCGAAGTTAGTGTTCGGAAAAGGGGATAATATTTATGTACCAAAATGTGAGAACTGAACTATAGGTACTTTTTCTTTATTCCAATGGTACTTTTTTGAATTTTTTATAACAATAAAATTTGAAACATAAAAAATTCTAGGGGGAGACTTTTTGGTACTTTTTCTATATTCTAATGGTACTTTTTGAAATTTCTATAATAATGGACCTAGAAATATGAAATTAAGCGTATATGGTTCTAAGTGAGTGATAATTCACTTGGTTCACATTGGTACTTTTTATATATTGTAATGGTACTGAATGGTACAAACATATCACCTTATCTCAGGATCACAAACAGAAGAGTACTGTAAACTTTTGTTGGATAATCATTAAACAAAAGTAAGCGTATTCTGGAAGGCTGGTAAAGAGAGCAGGTAAAGTGGGCGGTATCTAAATTTATATGAATGTGGTCATTATACCTAAAAAGCTGCCTAAGTGCTATTGGCAAATCAGTCTCAGCTTCGGTGCATCCACGAAATTTTTTCACTTTGCTTGTCAACATAGAAAATCTACGGTAGCTGTCATGCATCATGTAACAATACCTTACCTTGACATGGGTGGATCATCAAAGACTATAAGAGGAACCAGGCGGTGCCATTACCACAAGGCACATATTTATGTTTAGGCCAACGACCTTGTGAAATATTTTTTTATGTGTGAAGACACAACATTATCGGAAATGATGCAAATATCGGAAATATGTTAGAATGATTAATGGTATTTTGTTATTGCGATAAGACAAATACTTAAATTCAGGCCGCTTCACCTGGTTTGGACATGTAATTTTTAGGTGGATACGCTATCTGGGCTCAAGCTGTTCAAACAATACATTGTTTCGTCTATATTAAGATCACAAGTTGCTTTCAATCGAAATGAGATTTTACTTAATGCACTATTTACCGGAAACCGACAAATAGCCTCAAGCTGTTCAAACAATACATTGTTTCGTTTATATTAAGATCACAAGTTGCTTTCAATCGAAATGAGATTTTATTTAATGCACTATTTACCGGAAACCGACAAATAGCCTTAAGCCATTTTGGAACAACATAGTGAAGATTTTGCGAGATGCATGATGAGACCCCAACGTACTTTGCGACTCTTAAGCTGAAATTAATCATACGCATTTATAGTGAGGAGCATTACAGTATCTCGCTAAGATTCTTATTTACATTATCCAAGTTTTAGACAACAATTATTCATGATATTATGCTGAAAATCTAAACTTTATAGATATAATAAAGAAATTTCAGCAATTAAGGAATATTGTTTAAGAAAGTTTTGAAATTAACAACTAAACTAATCTACTGCTGAAATCAATGATTTAAATACAGAACTCTTGCTTGTTTGGGATATTTTCAAAGATCCACGTGCCTTTAATTGGCCATTTGGATTTCTACCCTTTATTCACATTAAAAGAAAATTATTTTCTTTTATTTTGGTAAAATTTGTTTTGTTTTTGTTTAAATGAGAGGAAGTGCATGGAAAAATTTGCATTTTCAACGACTTCTCAAATGGACAACAATGGCTTTTTTAATAGCGTACGAAAACAATGACAGCAGCAACAGCAGCTCCACAAAGTATTTGTATGTAGAGTTAGTTTGTATGGATATGTATGTAAATGTACTAAGAGGAAGATGAAGCAGAAGTAATTTCAAACAAAACAACAAAACTATTTTAAGAGTTTCTGTTGTCGTTTTATTTTTTATGTAGCTCGAGTATTTGAAATTGTTTTGAAATGAAAACGTCATTGTTTTTTCTTCCTTTTTCGAAATGTTTTTGAATGAGAATGTAAATTTGAGCACATTCAATTATTTGATGGTCTTCTGAGTTGCGATAAAAAACTTTTTTTGCCGTTTCGAACAATAATCGTAAAATGCGATACTTTACGAAGAGAGAAAAACAATAGAATCTGTTTTTTTCTGTTGTTTTATATTTCTGTATTGTTTTGCCACTACATTCAGTTGTACAAGTTTTAATTTTTTCCCCTGCTTTTTGTTTAAGGAAAAGTTTGGTTTTGGGGCAAAACTACATTTTTGACTTTTATTTTTCATTGGACATATTTTGTGCATACAAGCACACATTCGTACATACATACTTATAAATAAACACACTGGGCGCAAAAAGTAAATAAAACACTGTATCTTTCATCCTTGACTATTTCGGAATGGTTTCCATCATACCATAAATAATCATTGGAAAGCTGCTTAGAAAAAATATCCTTAGTCCACTATCAAAAGTCCTATTATTAATAACAACAAAATATTAAAATTATTAACACCACGTAACTGAAATATTTTCAATATAATGACGCGCAACGATTCTTCCATTATACTGATGTTTCTTGGAATTATTATCTCAAATTGAAGAAAAAAAAATTGTTAGTTACTTTATATTCACTGAATTACAGTTGTGAATTTCACAAAGCGGGTTAAAAAATTTAATAAACTATTTCAAAATCTGGTTATCAAAATGAATATGAAATGGACTGAAATTAAATCCGGTATGGAATCTAAGAATGGACCAGTTGATCTACGAAATGTTTATTACACCCATTACTGTATATGGTTATATTTTATGGTATTTAAAGATGTGGTAGAATGAGATTTTCAACTGGGCATGCGTAATTTTAAACCTAACTCATGGATTTTTTCAATGGAAACCGCATGTCTGTACCCCTTAGTGCAGCCATCTTGCGGAAAGCTTCCACATACCCAAGTGATCATTCAAAATTAAAACCACTGAACGATTTGAGATGCAAATGGCTTCCACAATCTCTTGCACTTTCAATCCCCGATCGTGATTTTTTGTCAATAGTTTCGGGTCTTCCGCACTTGCAACCACTTCTGTACCATTGAAATTTATAGTGCAGAGTTCCCGTAAAATTTGTCAAGCTCAGCATAGGTTTGAATGATGGTTTTTTGTCCGCAAAAAACAATGCTTAGTGAGCCAAAGAAAGTAATTTTTTTTTCATTTTCTCCTGACGCAGCTGTCAATTTTTTAAGTCAATTGACAGATGCCTGTTGGCAGGGGCAGTGTTTCCACTTCAGTTAAGACGGAGCCGAAATTCAAAAAGTCGCAGAGTTATTGACCCACCCTCCACAGTGGTGCGGAATCAAAATTTATTGGAAATAAATCTGGCATTTCTAAACGGCTGGTCCGATCGGAATAAAATTTGACGTGGGCGTAGACGATTTTCCCAGACCCGAAGGAAATGTGGACCCTATGGGAAAAATTGTAAAAATGCCATTTTACCCATAGGGTCTACATTTCTTTCGGTGCTGGGAAAATACTTTGGGGATAAATGGGGAACGCATCAAGGGTACCAAATCTGCTTCCCGGTTTCTGATCCCAGCTTTTGGATTATGTGGCCCAAAGTTGTCTTATTTTTGTATGTTCTTAAAGAAAGATTTATTTTTTTAAATAAAAAAAGAGTTAAGTCACCTTTTCGACCAAAAAACACCAAAAATCTACTATTTTTTGAATTTTTAAATTGAAAATCTACTATTTTTGGATCCATAATTGATATTGATAAATAAAATTGATCCAATCGGTCCAAAAGCACGCCCTATATTTATAAAAAAGCGGACCAAGGTATGGCACAATTTTAAACTTTAAATTTTGAAATGCCTGCAACTTGGAAATTATAAGAGATAAATAGCACACGCATGCATGTATAGCCGAGCGTTTTCCAAAAATATAAAAATCTTTGAAGGTCGAAGGTTCCCTAATTTGAGCCCCCATAGCGCCGCCCATGGAGCATTTGTAGGGTACATTTTAATAACATAAACACGAATATCCCTCGTCTATGCCCACGTCAACAAGACGTTATGTTAAATTAAGCCACAATTTTCATCCAAAGAATTCACTTTGAAGATTTTGTTATATTGTTTTTAAAGATTTATTTTCTTGGTTATGAAAATATAAAATTTCCTAAACCGTTCGTCTAATATTTAATCCCACTGTACTAGATATACCCGCACTACCAATGGATTGCCAAAATGGGTATTGTGGTGCTGTTGGATTTGGATTTGTTTCCATTCAATACGGGAGGAATACAATGCATGCTGTTGAAATTTTATGACCACACTTAAAATGGCATGAAATACAAACAAACAAATAAACCAGCAGCTAAACATTAACTCTACTTCGTCCATCCATCCAACCGTCCATTTGTCCGTCCTTACGTCTGTCCATTCGGCCATTTGTATGTTCATTTATATTTATTTGAAGAAAAAAGAAAAACTTTAAACAACTATTGTTTAATATTTCAGTTGTAGTTATTTTTGTTGGATTTTAAGATCTTATACAATGTCTATTTTTCTTTCTTTTTGAGCACTACGACTTTTAAAGAAAACAAACAGACCTTTATGATACTCGTAGTCAGATTAGGTGTTGCTTTTTTCCACCACTTTTATTTTATTAATTTTTTGCTCTGTCAAATCGTATAAAATATTTTATGGGTTTTCAACATATTTGACGTTTTTGCTTTAGCTCTTGTTGCTTCAGTTGGGGAAGTAAGAAAAAAACAAACTTTGCCAAATACAAAACAATACAATAAACGTTCCATATGCATTCATAAATAGAGGTAGGTAATAGGTGCTCATACTGGTTTCTTTATTTATCTAATATTTTCAGAGTTTATAGTTTTTTTTTGAAAAACGGGCAAAAGTTTATTTGCTTCACTGTTGATTTCTGCCGTTTTGTATATGAGTCTGCTTAAATTCATTTCTTGTTGTGTTGTTTACTGTTTTGTATACATTTCTTTTTTTTTATTTTGATTTTTTTTGTTTGAAACTAAATTCAACAATGCTTGAACGTTTAAATTGTTTACGGTCATCAATCAACACGATTAGTTTGCGCTTGTAAGAAAACGATATGAACAGCGTAGAGTTTCGATTGTTCTACGTATGTACTTACTTTTACATTCAAGGACTATTACGCTTTAATATTCAGAAAATAAATAAAAAATATCTTCATATATAAGGAAATTCTACAAGTTTAGCTACATGTTATGTCACGCCATAATTGTTAGACATTTTTATGTTTGCTCGGTTCCTGTACTCGTAATATTTAGAGGTTTTAGGCAGAATTAGTCAAAAACAACAAATTGAATGTAAAATATTATTGACTGGTACTAGTACTATATTTTACAATATTCTTTCCAAATATAACCATGTAGCCATCATCGATGTTTATATCTGGTTAGAAACGAATACAACAACAAGCCAGTGCAACTCATAGGGCTCTGCTACACGTTCAATATATATTGTGATATTTGGATCGCGATCCATTGAAATGGATCACGCAAAATGAGGTTATTCTGCGATTTGGATCGCGATCCATCAATACCGTATGCTACACGTTCAATAAATATCGCGATACTGGATCGCGGTCGATATATATTGAATGTGTAGCAGTGCCCATAGAGTTTACTTTATAAGTACGAGCATTTTTAATCACAGAAGAGAAATAGCGGTAACGACGTCATTCGGGATATAAAATAACCTTGTCCATGCGATGTTCATCTCCGACAGATCCGTCAAGTCATGTAAAATTACTTGACGGATCTGTCGGAGTAGAATCAAACACTTATACAATGAAAGTCACCTGAAAGAGTGTCATAGTACCCCTCTTTGTCAGTCTATCTCCGATATATTACCTGGAGTGATGTGGTATACACTAGAGTTTCCGGAATTTTTGAATGTCTGAATGAAATTTCTTGTCCGTGCGTGTACCCATATCCTTCTTCCAGCTTGATCCATAAGTGAAATCCTCAAATTGACTCTCCCTCTTAGTGTTTCACCCAATTTTGTCTAATCGCAGTCAACAAGTTGAAGTCTCTATAGAAGAGTGGCACAAAGAATGTTTGATGGGTGGATTTTAAAAGAGAAATCCAACAAACAAGCTTAATCACCATTTCGAAAAACCTTTAAGTGTTCTTCATTTATAGGGACTTTGAAGCTCTTTTCAACAACACAATATCCATTTTACTAGTGTTTACACTGTGTCTACTCACACATCTCAAAGGAAAAAAGAGACCGCAGTGCCGATTGTTAGTTATTTCATCCAGGTATTTCACAGATACTGCCATGTAGAAATCATAGAAACAAGTTCCACAAGTAATGATTAAATTTCGACATTCTTCAATACCGGAGATATACACCACCATCTTAGAGGTAATGTCAGGGTCAGACGGTTTTCTATGAACGCAAAAGCGGATTGAAAAATACCAAGGACGTTAGATCCGATGTGATTGACATGAGAAAGGAAAGGACTTTTTTTGATTTTCTCAAAATTTGGGTCAAATTGACCCCTAATGAGAGGAGCTAGAGGGTTAAGATCTTCCACAAAAATGATTCCCATAAAATTCCATAATATAACTCTGACCATAAGAATTCTCTCAGATAATAATTTAAAACATTTTTTCAGTTAGTATAATGATTCCTCTGATCAAAAAAATTAAAACTTAGACCCACTGTAAAAAAAAATTCAGACCACTCAACATGCTCTTTCAGAATTATATGGTCGATATTCTGTTCCAATCAAAAAGTCTCAATTTGTTGGACTGTGTAATTAATTATGATTTCGAAATAGTGACCGACGCGGCTACCGCGTACGTGACGTAAACCTGAGGTCCAATTTCTACACACACTTCATTTGAAAATTTTGTTCAGTGATGATTTCAATAAACAGAACTGCCACATTTGGAGCGATGGTAATCATCAAGCAACTGTCGAAACACCATTACATCGAGAAAAACTCACTGTTTGGTGCGTTTTATGGGCCGGTGGAATTATTTGTTCACATATCTTCAAAAATAACGATGGTCAGAATGTTACATTCAATGGTGAGCGGTATAGAGACATGCTAATTAACTTTTTCGTGCCTCAATTGGAAGTCTTTAGCATTTCAGACATGTGGTTTCAGGATCAATTTTCTAAGAGAATCATTTGGCGAACGAATAACTTCAAGAAATGAACCTGTTAACTGGCCTCCTCGTTCATGTGATTTGACGCCATTCGATTATATTCTCTGGGGATATGTAAAGTTTCAGGTCTATGCAGATAAACCAGAAACATTTTCATAATATTTTCTAATTTAAAGCCAATTGGTTGGATAGTACAATCGAATTTCTCTGTTTTATTTCAATTTACAGTTCTTCACCTCTATAAAGAAAACACCCTTTATAAGCTGGTAAAATACTTTCTCAACAGATGTCGTCTTGACATAGGCATATTGAGGTACATATAGTAGGTAAGATCCAATACAAATTCTTATAAGAACATCGGTTACCCTTGTGAAAGCCTTCGAAAGAGGATAGACTTATCTGTCTTTTGTCTTTAGAGATTTTACATTCCTTAGACACCTTGTCCATGATTCCGGATCGTAATACCGCTGAAGACTTGTACTATAAATTTATACTGAGGGAGACAGTGACTTCAGTGGAGCTATTAAATATATACTCAACATACTCTTATGTCAGGCGAAATTGGGTATAGTAGTATGCCCACCAATTGTCTAACTGTCGGAAAACCTCATAGTGAAAAACTAATCCCAAAAGCTGTTTAAAATAATCCTATATCTATTCGGTTCTTCAATGTTTACTATTTCCTATAATGGCGAATTATTCGTCAAGGGATCACTTTAAATCAAGAGTTTTGACAAAAATTCGACGGCAGAAATATTATTCGTGAAAAATCTTGATATTGACATTCCTGTCAACTGTGTAGTTCTTCGTTTTAAAAAAAATAAACTTAACAATCGGAAACCTCGAATTTAAGTTATGGCCAGCAAATGGAAGAAGAGGAGAAACGGCAGACTTTATGTGATTAACAAATAAAGACTATGGAATGGTTTTTAAACAAATACTGAAATTAATTATGTTATATGTATGTTACAATAATAATTATAATTATGTGTGATTTCCGATAACATGAAACTTAATTGTCTCTCTCGATACAAGCATATTTATTGATTTTCGGAAGTTAGTCTTAAATGCGAAACATTTTGTATTCATTCTTACGATATTGCGCAATATAATTTGTTTTACACGAAACATATTTTTTCTATATTTAATCTAGATTCCAAGACCATACCTAGACCTTGATTTAAGAGTGCAAAAATGATGAGTTTGTATATATGGACCAAAGAGATTTATGCTTGATTGCCACTTATTTGTGCGAAATTTTATGTCGACAATGGGATCTATATTGTTAGGACTTATATAGGAGCAATATTAATTGTGGACCTATCTTCATATAATTGCTTAGTGTGATTTCAGTATATACAAATCATTTTATTCCAAATGTACAATGATAAATTAGAGATTAATTCTCGACAGTTCTTCCAAGATTGCTGTTGCTTAGTTTACATAAAATATTAAAAAATCGAAAACTTATATTCTACTACCTCGAAACTGGATTATAATAGAGCATTATACAATATTAATTTTGTGCACATTATTGACAATCTAAATATTTTAAACAAATCTTAATCTATAAAACTGAATTTAAATGTTTTCGAATAATAGAATAAAGTTAAAAACTACCCTATTTCGTATTTCTGTCCTTTAAAAAAAATGCGAACTGACTCTGTGACTCATGTAAGTTACTCATATATTCCAAATCTACATTGAAAATATTTTGTACGAGTTTATACATATGAAGGCATCATCTAGTAAGATACTCCAATAAAACAATTGACATTTTTATTCTTTTATTAAACTTTTTCTTTACTTAAGTCAAGGTTCTTTTTGTTAAAGACAAACAATACAAAAAAAATGTAACACATACTTACTACATATCTCGTCGCTGTAGGGGAGAACCGATGATGATGATGAAGAATAAAGGATGGATGAATGGTTGCATTTAAAAAACAATTGAATTTCTTGATCAAAATCAATAGGTACTCCTCATATTTGTACGAGTATTTTGTAGGAAAGTAATTTCTATGTATTACTGCTTAAGGAAAATAAAAAGAAAGTAAATAAGTTGATACTTTTCAAACGAATTACTTTCCCTCCTTTCAGAAATTTTTCATTTCAATTTTTGCGCTGTAACAATAAAAAGGTTTTAAAGTAAAACACCCCTTTTTCGTGAAATATTTCATAACAATATGAAAACAAGAAAGACCAAGAATTGATAAAAGAACGCAATTTTATAATTGCCCTACTTAATGTTTCTTGTTTCCCTCAAATGGTATGATGATGAATTATTAATGTCAAACAGCCAGACAAACTGACTCTATTATTAAAATGCGTGCAATTTTTCAATTTCGAAACAGATGTAGGTTGGTAAAAAGGGTTGGATATTTTCAATTGTTGTTGACTTGCAAGTAAGTATTTAAATAAAGATTTTTGTTTTACATTTTCCAACCATAATAATCGGTTTTGAAAACTGGTAACCACCTTCATTTTCTTCCTGCATATTTAATTTAAAATTTTTATCTCAACAACTGGAAACTTATTTGGCATTCTCTTTTTCCTTTTTGTAGTGTAACATTAATAATACATTTTGTTGCAAAAATATTGTGACTTGTAATTACTGAAAATGTTTTGTAATATGTGTATTTACAATGAAAATATGTTTAAATGTAGTAGCAATTTTAATACACAGTTGTCTTCGTTTCCAAGTAGACTCTGGTTAAAACGAATCTATGGGTTTTGCAATACCTTTTTCTAGAGGTTACGTTTTTAGAAGAGTAGTCTTTGCAATATTTTCATTAGCCAACAATATTAAAACACTTTTAACAGGAGAAGATCAACCTCTTTCCTTGCTATGATTTGGATTCATATTTAATGTTGGTAATTTAAAAACAAAATATATTGATATAGAAAACTTTGGCCTCAGAAATCAAAGATAAATTAGTTCAAATAGAAATTCATTATCTATAAAAATAATATTATCGAAGATATGACTAGGATAAGTTACGAAATACACTCTTAAAGCAGATCACTCGTGTCCTATCTTCATCCAGATCACTTGGGTCGATCCAAAACTTACATAACGTTACCCAAGAAGCAAACAGCAGGTATTTAATTGACGAGTTTTGATTCCATATCAAACCATCCAAATACTCTGATGAATGAGAAAAGGTATCTGAGATTTATCCTCGACAGCTCTTCCAAGCATGAGACGTATACGCTCTCTAGCCAAGGGCGGACATTGAAAGAATAGATGAGAATCTTCCACAAGTGAATGAATTATTTCTATATGAAACTTATTTTATGCGGATAGTGGGCCTTATATGAGAGCATTGGTCAATTGAATCGTTTATTTCAAAAACCAGTCAAGCAACAAAAAATCCAAAATTCAGTTATTGGGCGATTTCATACGAAAAAATATAAATTTTATAAAAGTATTTTTTTTTAGGTCGCTAGGATGTTTTCTTTGATTTAATCTAAATCAATAATTTGTTGTTTGACTTGTTTTTGAAATAAACCCTTAAATTTTGTATTTAGAACTTATTTATGTCAAAAAAGTCCAGTTTCGGAAGGACATTTGTATGGGGTTAGGTGAAAAAATTAACCGATTTCAATCAGTTTCAAGAGGCTCCGTGCCAAATTTCATCAAAGTATCTTCAAAATAGCAAGAGGTACTTTGCGCAGTCAGGCGGAAGGACGGCTTTAAAATGGGTGTTGGGCTAATATTTGTGGGCATTACACTACTCAAAACTAACCCAATATGACCTCCCCACTGTATATATATTCTGGATCCTTATAGATAGCGGAGTCGATTAAGCCATGTCCGTATGTATGTCTGTCTGTTTAAATAAATTTTCTGAAGACCACAGATATCTTCGGGATCCAAATCTTCAATAATTCTGCCAGACATGCCTTCAAGAAGTTTGCTATTTGAAATCAGCAAAATCGGTCCACAAATGATATGAGCAAAAAACCAGGACAACCTCAATTTTTGACCTATATCTGGATTAGCAAGTCATTAATATAGACTTATATGGATATCTAATGATAGATATTTCAAAGACCTTTGCAACGACGTATATAAGACCATAGTAAGTTGGACCTACAATGGGTCAAAATCGGAAAAAATATTTTTTAACCCGAATTTTTTTTTCACCAAAAAAAAAATATTTTGTAAAATTTAAAAAAAATTTAAATTTAAAATAAAAAATTGAAATAACAATTAAAAAAAAAAATTTAACAAAAAATGAAAAAAACAACTTTGGAAATAAAAATAAATTTTGTTTACCAAAAAATATTTAAAATTTGTATTTTGAAGTATAATTTGGTGAAGGGTATATAAGATTCGGCACAGCCGAATATAGCTCTCTTACTTGTTCTACGATATAAATGGTAGCTGACACTGCCCTTCTTGACATAAGTAGTACGTACACATATCTCTGGATTCAGAGAATCTCTTACTCGATTCTAGAAGCTGACGTGTAATGGACCGTTTTGCTGTTGTGCATTTTGGTCGACCGCCTCGTTTCCAGAATATCTGTAAACGGAAAATAAACGAAATATTGTGAGAAGTTATAATAGAAGCAATAAATTCTGTAAAAGACAGGCTCTATAGTGAATACTTAAATATTATCAGTTGGCATAAACTTTATAAGTAAACCAATTGAAATTTTTGCGTAAAAGCAGAATTTTCAATGTGAGAAACATTGCAAATGTTTAACTGTTAACTTTTAAAAACTTTTTCAAATTTAGTTTAAAACAATTTTTATTATTTCTAAATAAACTTTTTTTACTAGTTACTAGTAATTACGTTATTATTATCAACTTTTCATACAGAAAATATTCTAATAGGTTTAAAATGAATATTTAAACACAAAGTTCTGCACTTTACTTTACACAATATTAGTCCTTTCTACATACATACAAATGTATGTATGTAAAACATTTTAGTTGAATATTGAGTGCATTTATTATTTAGATTTTAAATGAACTTTAAACACTTTACAACAATTTACCAACAATGAAATAATCAAATTCACTTCAAATGACTGACACTTTTTGTGGAAATTTTGTAATATTAAGTGGTTTTCGATCTTTTAAAAATGTTTTTAAATAAATAATCACTCCGGCGACTATTATTTTTTAATCACATTCAATTTTTTTTTGTTTTAAAATTTTTGATTAAAAAATAATAATCAAGCCTTATGGCATAGACAACAACTAGATAGGTAACTGAGAGCCAAAAACCTAAGTCTGTTGTCAGAAACCTAATTAATGAGAATGTATTGCATGTATTTTGTTTTTGTATCACCCGTTTGTGTGAAAAGAGAGTAATATTTTACTCTCTCCTTCCGTTCTATGCATTTATTCTATGCCTTATGGTTTTAATATTACGTTTTACTCTACTCTACATATTTATTATTTTTAGTCAACCAATTGGTTTTTCCTATTTTTTATGTAAATATTAAATGATGAAAAAATACGACAATTCTGCTAATTGATATATGATGACATTTCGCCCAATTCTCCAGAATATTCATGAGTTCAAGAGAATGTAATCATTATTACAAAATTATTAAATTGCGAACTTATTTACAGTACAGAAAAGTAATAATATACTTATGATTTAAATGATCTAGGGGTTTGATGCACTAATCTTTATATTATTGTTCAATAATAACGAATTATGGTTAACAAACAAAGTGCAATTATCTCATCGATATCTCATTTTGTTCCTATTACATGTCGCTTTGCGATAAAGAAATAAATCTAAACAATTTCTGCCGTTTTCGATTTTTCATGATTTTTTAAAACAAAATTGATTTTTTTGGAAATTTTTACATTAAAAATACATAAATTTTTTGCTTAAGTACCTTGTTTACATTCTGTATATAAGTCCATCGTGTGAGACTTTATTATATGCTTGAAAATATCTATAAATAATGTTAAGCAATACTAATTTTAAAACAATACTTTAAATTTTTCTTTTTACCTCCAATCCAAATAATTTGGTTTTTGTGTCAAATTGATCAGTAATAACATAATATCTATGAAAAAACACGTTAGTGAGGAGCAAGATGAAAGATTTCAAGTTATACGAGTAATCAAGGAATATGGGTCTATCAATACTGCTGAAATCTTTGTAGGGATCTTAAACATACTCTTTATTTAAGAAAATACTATAAGAGAACATTTTTATTTTAATGTGAACAGAAACATTTTTGGTACTATTTACAGGTAGAAAATTAAATCAAATGTGAAATTATTTGCTAAATATTTTAAGATACTTTTAATGGAATTAAAATGTATAATAAAACAAAAAATTTTGTAAATTATGCAAATATTAAATGTTACATATCTTTGAAACTAGAGCAGCAAAAAACTGATGATCATTCATCATAATCACCACTCTCAATTTAACCAAAAACAATGGAAGTTGTTTAGGAATTTATTTGAACTATCTTTTACCGAAGGTATTTAGTGTTTAAAACTTAGTGAAATAAGCAGGCATTTCTTTACCTTCACGCTTGTCTTTTTAAGACATGACAGGGCCTACAAGGAAGGACTTTGGGAATGAAATATTTCTCAAATATTCATTGTTGATCAGAAATGTTAGGTATTAAAAATGGAGTTACAGATCAAAATGTAAGGCAACCTCCAAAAAAATATATAGCGGATAATACATTGACATTTTGGACATTTTATTCCTATTATAAAAAAAACTATTTGTGTTGAAAATGGCAAGCATTTGTTCATGATTTCTCCCAGATCCTATACAAATATCTAACCGAAATATGGCTCTATAATACATAAATGTCCATAGAATAGTTGTATCCATACAAAATTTGGAATTGAAAATAGGAAAAATCTGATAAAAATAAATGTAGAATCATTCGGTTGCTACTACGAATCTATTTTCTCTGTGTACTTGTCAGCTTATGACTTAAGGTAGGGTCACACATGGCAAATATTTGAAGAAAAAGACGTAACCACTAAACAAAATATTTTTGAATTCTTTTACTTATTTCAAAATCGTATCTTATTTAGGATGATTCAAAATAAATATTTAGTTTTATTTTATTTGATTCTGTTTGATCTTACAAAACACTCGTAAGAGTAAACAACATCAATCAAATTTGTGCTAAAAAAAGTGGTTACGCTTTTTTAAGATTAATTGAAAACAAATTTAAATTTTCGGTGGAGAACATTTTCAAAAGTGCATTTGAAAATTTCTTTTGCTTCATGAATGCATTTCAGAGAGAAAATATTATGTTGTCCAAATAGAAAAGCAAAACGGGGAATCCCGTTCCCGAAAATCCCGGGGATTTCGGGATTTCCTAAATCCTGAAGCCCAGTATTTTTTAATTTTAAATCCCGGGGTTTTCGGGATTTTCCAAGTCCGTTTTTCATAAATAAATAGGGGAAATTGTAATTTTAGTGTGCCTTTTTCATGCATTTTGATATTCTACATGCCCGAATATCACAAAGTGATGTTGAGCAAAGTTGTTAAGCTCAACTCCTGCTACAATATAATTAATAAAGGAAAACGGTATTTTTGGTTTTCCTTGAGTGGGGCTCTAGAAAATCAATTCTTCACCTTTTTTTGTAAGTTGGACTTTCAATTTTCAAAAATCAGTACCGATTAGCATCTCTAAGTCCAAATAATTATATAATTATTTTTCAAATGAGTCTTAAATAAATAAAATCCCACTTCAGACATACAGTAGAAGACAAAACTGTTCACGTGTAGTTGAAATTTTAGTTTGCACATTATTTCTTGCACATAAGAACTGCTTAAACTAGCGGAACTTTTATACGTTTTTTGGATCACATCTAAACGAAGTTATATGTGAAAAGTATGGATGGATTTTGTGAAAAAATTAAATTCATTTCTGATACTAAAAAGAGAAAATAAAATAAATATAATCCTTTTAATTTCTTTATTACAAAAAAAAAACACAAAATAAAGCACTTCAATATATTGTCAGTTACTTTACAATGGATAAAGCTATAAATTCAGTTTTGAAGAAAAACATCCTAGAAGATATAGAAAATTGCGTTTCGTACCGATTAATTGCTAAAAAATACAGAGTTTCTATTGGACTTATCAATAAAATAAAAATAATTTAATTTATCAGTCGCTCGAAATTGTGGTGGTCGTCCACCGAAGCTATTTTCTGCTGATGCTCGAATTGCAAGGCGCTTAATCGTTTCAGGAGCCACAAATACTGCAGTTTTCACTGCAATTAGATTAATTAAGTGCTTAAGGTAGGGTCACACATGACAAATATTTGACGAAAAAGACGTAACCGCTACATAAAATATATTTTAATTTTTTTATTTATTGTCAAAAATTCCATTTACTAAAGACAATTCCCAACAAATATTTTGTTTTATTTTATTTGATGCTGTTTGGCACTTGTAAGAGTAAACACAAATTTGTGCAAAAAAATTGGTTACGCTTTTTTGAGTAAATATTTGCCATGTGTGACGGACTTAAAGCAAGGGCGATTATAAAAAAAATTCAAGTCAAAGCATCGTAGGTCTCGATTAAAGTTCAATAAAATGTACGAATACTTCTCCTTTGACGATTGGAAAGAAGTTGCTTGGTCTGATGAAACTAAGATTAATCGGGTGGTGTCAGATGGACAAGATCGCAACATACATCAAAATATGAAATTTGGGGGTGGATCAATCATGGTTTGGGGATATTTTCGTGGCAATGAGCTCGGTGTACTTCGGCGTATCAATGGTATTATGAGTGCCACAACTATATTACCATATTGGAGGCCTCTTATCTCCCGAGTCTGGATATATTCGGTGTTGAACGTGGTCAACAAGAAATATTTATGCTGTAAAATGATCCTACGAACACCGTACAAATAACAAACAAACTTGTTTGTTGATAACGGAATCAAACTGCTCGAATGGCCTTCCCAGTCCACAGATTTAAACCCTATCGAGCATCTTTGGATAAGTTTTGCCGAAAAAGACTCTCCATGACCCGTAGTTGAATTGTGGGATCGAGCCCTTCTAACATGGCAAACAATTCTGAAAATCTTGTAATTAGTGTGCCAGAAATAACCAAAGCTCTAAAAAAGTCACGTGGTGGTCATAAAAAATTTGAATTTTAAAATTACTCTGTTTTCGAAACAAGGGACATAACTGTTCACACCGACTGTTATTTTAAAATAGTATATTGTATTTAATCCAATTTTTAAATTTTGTTTTTACGTATTGTTTAAGTTAGTAAATTGATACTCTTTTAAAATTAATTAATATTTTTCTTAGACATAGTAATAATAAAATTCTTCAGTAATACAAAAATTTCAAGACTTTTTGTGAACGTTTTTGTATTCTTCTAAGTAGTTAAAGAAACACAAACAAAATTAAAATCGAGAGTTTTTCGATACTAAAAAAAGTAAAATAGAAATGTGCAAATCTAGCGCATATGATCAAAATCGGAAGACCCAAGTTCAAATTATTTTTGATGTACGGTGAAATGAATGTATACAAAATGAAATAAAAACAAGTAAGAAAGTATGGTCGGTCAAGCCCGACCATATAATACCCTACACCAAGTAAATGAGTAAAAATATTTTTCTTTTAAAATATCAATAATTTATATTCGTGAGTGATTTTCAGAAGTGGGCCTTATATGGGAGCTATGACCAATTATGGACCGATCATCTTGAAATTAGGTCGTGTGATTTATGTCTTAATGAAAGTTATTTATGTTGAATTTTGTGTATATACCAACATTTTTAGGAAATTTATGCACGTTTTCGGAAGCGGGTCTATATGGGAGCTATGACTAATTATGGACCGATCGTAACAAAATTTGGTGACATGAATTTTGTATATATGAGACTTATTTGGATCGAAATTTGTGCAGAGACATATATAAATTAAAAATTTATGGCCGATAAAGTCCAATTTTGAGAAGACATTTGTATGGGGGCTAGGAGAAATAATGAACCGATTTCATCCAGTTTCAATAGGCTTCGTCCTTGGAAATTTATTATGTACCAAATTTGATCAAAATATCTTCAAAATTGCGACCTGTACCCTGCGCACAAGGTTTATATGGACAGCCAGCCAACCAACAAGCCAGATGGACGGACATCGTTTAATCGACTCAGTGATTCTAAGTCGATCGGTATACTTTAAGGTGGGTGTTAGACCAATATTTTTGGGCGATACAAACATCTGCACAAACGCATTATACCCTCCCCACTATGGTGGTGTAGGGTATAAATGTAATTTCCTTCTTTGATTTGGCGATATGATGCGCATCATTTAAATAGCATTTGTTATTAAGAATTATAATAAATTACGCCTTCCCATCTAAATATACATTCATTTTTGGATTAAATAATATTTGTATACAATTTACTTAAGTATAACATTTGAAACTTTTCTAAATGCTTATTACTCCTGCTTAACCTTTATATGTAAGGATACGGAAAGGTCATTTTTATTATAAAAGCTCTTAATATAAATTAGCATTTACCTGAATTCTTCATAACTTCATATAATGTTTATCTTACTAATTTATAAGTTTATACATGTTATTTTTCTAAGAAAATGTTTCAATAAATTGTTATTTTATTTCTTTCTTTTTTTTGGTAAGATAAACTCAACACAATATCAAAACCTCAGCTCTATGGAAGGGTGTAAGTTGAGTGCTGGTAGAACACCCACCAGTTATGGATTTCATTATTGTGATATTTGAAAAAAAAAATATAAAAAAGGAAAGCACAAGCAAAAAAAAATAGCAAAAAAAATAAGATGGAAAAATACTTAGGCATACTTAACAGAAATCCTGAAAATTTATGCTGTTTACCTTCCTGTAAATAATTGTTTTTATTTCCGAACACGAGCCTATACATACATACCCAAACACATACATATAAAGAAAATGTGAATGAATGAATGTTGAAATGAAGGAATAAATGAAGGATATATTTACGTATACATTCGAAAAAATACAAGTACCACTAACAAGCGAAGCAGAAGCAAAATACTTAATGGAAATTGTTACACAACTAACTACAAATAAAACAATACCGCACAGCTCAGCTCAGCACCACCAACGAACACAACACAATCGAAATGATTAAATGAAGCAGAAACCCATCAAGAAAAGATACTTGAGATCTATAGTATATGTTAAAAACATACAACCACTCATCTATCCATACATTCACTTATACTTTTATTTATAAGAACGTGAAAGAGTATATGATGATGTGTATATGTACGTCCAGATTTTGCCGAAAAACTGAGAAAACCCCCTATAGGAACAACATTGTTTGTTTCACCATCTTCCTCTCACGCTCTGCAGATCGTATTGTCCAATACGAGCATTCAACTCTGTAGCTCCAGTTAACATATTAACCAGGATTCTGTAGGTTCAAAATCTCTGCTGGCTGAGAGGTTGTACCAGTTTCAGTCATGTTCATATGCTTAGGAAGGGGTTTAACATTTTCCAGAGTGACGGTATTCATTATTGATCACATCCTGAATAACTTATACAATTTATACATATTATCTATATATTATTATTAGTTTATTTCCTTCGTAAATGGCTAAAGAGGAGGTATTTTATGGTTAACCAAGCGGTCATTAAAAGCCTAAGGAACGTTTAACAATGTAACCCCCAGTAACACGAAGTTTGGTTATGTTTCAACTAATAGTTATACTGACAGTTTTCATACAAAAATAATTTTAACAGAGCATGGTGATTAATTAGCCACTGGCCCACCAACTCAATCGGGTTGCAATTCAACTGTATTTCGATCGGTAGTATTGATTAAAGTAGTCGATGTAGTTATCATTGCACCACACATGCATCAGTCTAAGAGGTTTTATATTAATCGTCCACTCAAAGGATGTCCACCACAGAGCACTTAGCAAGGCTCTGAGCTTCGTGTTTTACTCGTCTCATTACACAGATCCGGTGGGCTCTCTCAAAGAAACTCCTAGTTTTTTTTACTGAAATTTATTAATACTCCTGTCATCCAGGGGTATTTTCTCATATATTTTGGAGTGGTCAGTACTTCTCAAAAACTTCAAAAATATTAGTAATAATTGCATATATTTTTTCCAGAGTTCCATGCGGTGCTGCATGATTATCGAGTCTATGTTTAAGATCTAACATAAATATTTGTCATTCTGTTTTGGCCTTGTTCCTAAACATTATGGCATTTGGGGTTAGGTGCTCAAGTGTTAAGAAAATTTGGTCTAAGAAGGAATGTAGGTCAGAAACATCTATTACAGAGGGCAACAAAATCGAAAACATTTTGGAGGCTTTTTAAACCACTACACAATTTTGATTGTGGTTCCAGTAGTACAAAAATGGTAAAATTTTTAAATTCTATGGATAGATTTTTTTTAAAATTATTTTTTCTAAAATTGTGAATTTTTTTAAATGTTTCTCCACATAATTTATGATAACTCAAAAACGGTTAGTCCGATATTATTGAACTTCAAAAAGTTCCAATTTATATAGCCTTTAATCCGGTTATATATTGCGTTTTAATCGGCTCAGTAGTTTCGGAGTTATAATAACAAATTGATGCAAAATATATATTTTTTACGTAAAAATAGCAAATTTTTGTGTTTTAAAAAACTTATGAAAAATCGAAAACGGCAGAACTTGTTCAGGTTTATTACTTTTTCATGATTTTTTAAAACAAAAAAATTTTATATTTTTAAACTACTGAGCCGATTAAAACGCAATATATATGTAAAAAATTGTATATAGCATGGGGAAAATATTTTCAAAATTCAATCATTCAAAAGAAGAACATTAAGTACTCAATTTTATGTTCTCAAACAAAAAAGGTAAATTTTGTTAAAATGAGCGAATTCACTTAATTGTGACTAAATTCGAAAAGAATCAATCGATTTTGATCTTCGATATTTCATTTTGTTCATATTATACGCGGCATTGCAACAAAGTAATAAACATAAACAAGTTCTGCCGTTTTCGATTTTTCATGAGTTTTTTAAAACACAAAAATTTGATATTTTCACGTAAAAAATATATTTTTTGCTTTAATTTGTTATTATAACTCCGAAACTACTGAGCCGATTAAAACGCAATATATGCATAAACAGATTAAAGGTTGTGCAAATTTGAACTTTTCTAAGTTTACTTCAATAATATCGGACTAACACTTTTTGAGTTATCATAAATTATGTGGAGAAACATCTAAAAAAATTCACAATTTTAGAAAAAAACAAGTAAGAGAGCTATATTCGGCTGTGCCGAATCTTATGTACCCTTCAGCAAATTATACTTTAAAATAAATTTTTTTAAAATTTAATTTTTTTCATAATTGTTTTTAAATTTTTTTTTTTTTTAAATTGTTTTTAATTTTTTTTAAAAAGTTTTTTCCAAATGTTTTAAAAAATTTTTTTTAAATTTTTTTTTTATTAGTTTTTAATTTTTTTTTTTTGAAAAAAAATTTATGACAAAAAAAATTTTTTGATGAAAAAAAAATTCGGGTTAAAATATATTTTTCCCGATTTTCACCCATTGTAGGCCCAACTTACTATAGCCTTATCTACATCGTTGCAATGGACTTAGAAATATCTAACATTAGATATCCATATTGTCTATATTAATGACTTAGAGCTAGTTTCTTACTTGTCAGTTAAACTCAGCTTAACACGCTGTTATATTAATCCTGAAACATATTTTGCCGGAATTTAACCAATGATTGTGTTTCTCACTAGTGGATTAATTTTGTTAGCATTGCCATACTTTTCAGTCAAATCACATGTTTATTCTTCAAATTTTTTCATATAAATATGGCAATACTATACATTTTATAAGAAAAAGCAACCGCGTTACATAACTTTTTTTGTAAATTTTAACTTTCTAAAAGAAAAAGCGACATAAAAGTATATAAAATGTATATTAAAAATTATATTGATGTTAATAAAGCAAATAAAAACAAAGAGCTGCTGTGCTGAATTGTTTATTTTATTTTCCATCTGTTTGTGCTTTGGCATTTTATACTTAGGTTCAACTCACCAATGATGCTCAGTTAAACCTAGATTATATAGCATATAAACAATAAGTGAGAAACACAATTTTTAGTTTAATTTAGGTTTAACCGAAGAATGTAGATTATCTCTATCCCAGAAACTAGCTCTTAGTAATCCAGATATAGATCAAAAGTAGGTCAAAAATCGAGGTTGTCCCGGTTTTTTGCTCATATCTCCGTTATTTATGGACCGATTTTGCTGATTTTAAATAGCAAACTTCTCGAAAGCATGTCTGACAGAATTATTTGGATCCCGAAGATATCTGGGGTCTTCAGAAAATTGATTTCAACAGACAGACGGACAGACACACAGACGGACATGGCTTAATCGACTCCGCTACATATAAGGATCCAGAATATATATACTTTATAGGGTCGGAAATGAAAAATGTAGAAATTACAAACGGAATGACAAACTTACATATACCCTTCTCACGAAGGTGAAGGGTATAAAAATTTAAAAAAAATAAAATTTTTCCATTTTTGTACTTAGGGAACCATGATGCATCAAATCTTTATAGTGGTTAGTGAAGCCTTTTTTTGCTGTTGACCTGTGTTATCTTATCAGAACATATAGTAACGGTACATTTTTTTAATTTCTAAACAAAACATGTTGCTATATAAATGAAACATTTTTAACGTTTGAAATAGCAAATACTATATTAATAGACAATTATAACAAACATTACTTTCAATTAAATCTTTAAACATTCCTACCGGGTGTACAAATTATTTGTATATTAAAAATTTTTCCACACAACAGAAACAACAGGAGAAAGAAATTTAATGTACATCCTGTGACAAACGTTGCGATTAAACGATTCGATTGATGGAATATTGTTTAAATGCAACAATATGTGTATGTCTATATTCAGTCGACATAAATGTATCACAGGGATTCAAAACATAGATTTGAAATTTAACATTAATATACAAATTGTTTGTCATTATAATAAAAATGTACATGTTGGCTGCTTTTGGTAAAGTCCGCTTTTTGGAGTCAGGTTTTTTTAAGTTGTTTCTGGGTTCACCCTATACTGATGTCATTCTGATACCTGATGATCTGATGAACGAGCTTTGAGAACTAAGGGCATCAAATATACGCTCCTTTACAATGGTTAAGGCCAAATATTACCAGAATAGGTGAGACTCCATCTCTTTCTCATTTTGGCAACCTCTCCAGTAGTTGTCAAAATGTAGAAGTGTCTTGTTATGATATCAGTAATCTTATCTGTTATTGACGGAATTCAATATGTTAGTTCGTCTATGTCGACTAAGCAACCGCACTAATGATTCCATTGAAGCACCTAATCTGAGCAAGCACAAAATATTTCTAATAAATGACCACATAACCAAAACATTATTAACATCATATCAGAATGAAATTTTACTACTGAAGTATGTGACAGAAGAGGAAAAATCGGATGAAGTCAAATTTGGTGACGAACGGGAATGGCCTTCTACGAACTATGCCGAAACATAGGTACATACTTCCATCTCCCAGATCACAACACTGTTATCCAGGTTGAGATAATGGCAACTAAGGTGGATTAAGTGGTTGAAGAGGATTATTAAAAACTCCAACTCTTATTTAAACATATTTTCAAGCGGTTATCAAAACCCTAAGCAACGACAGTATTAATATTCCGATCATCTCATTGGGATTTATTGAGAATATAATAGGGAATAAAAATATAAAAAAAAATTATGAAAATATCTCTTATAGTTTTCCCGTACCTTTTAAATTTTAAATTTTGAAATTTTCGAGAAAAACCAATTAATTGGTAATTTTTTACCGAATGAGCTCTATTTCCTTACTGTTATGAATTTTAAGTAAAACGTATTCAGAATATTATAGTCCAGTTAATTCTAAATATATTCTGAAAGTTGTACTAAAATTGGAAAACGTTAAATCTTAAAGGTCAAAGGTAAAATTTTTCAATAATTGGAATTTCTAATGGAAAGATAGTGAAATGTTATATATTTTTGGTCCGATTTTGATGAAACTTAGGAAAAATATGACTGAGGTTTATAATTTATAATAACAGCACAAAAATGGAAATTAAACATTGATGGCACTTGGGGTTAAAATGACCCCAAACTTTAAAAAACATAAAAAATTACAATTACAATAGTGCTGATCAAAATTTGAATTTTAAAGAAAGCAAACTTAAAAATATTGTAATGTGTATTTAAAAGTAGTAAGTTAACCCATTTAAAAATGTTTGCACAATTTTGATAAATTTTGACCACACATTTTTTAAATGGCCTAATATTGTGTTAATACCCGAATTTTTTAGAAGAATAAAATTGGTTTTAAGCCTTTAGTGTATTTTTGATTTTTTAGATTTAAAAAAAACTTCAATGATTCAGTTTATTTAATTATAAAAAACGTTATAATTGGCACCATTCATATCGACTGTATATTTCGTGATTTAAAATTTGAGTGTCATTTTAACCCCAGGTGCCATTAAGGGTTAATTTCCATTTTCCAAATACTAGACTTCATGTTATACTTTTCTTAAGTTTCATCAAAATCGGCCCAAAAATATTCATTCCATTAGAAATTCCAATTATTGAAAAATTTGACATTTGACCTTCACGATTTAAGGTTTATCGTTTTCCAATTTTAGTAAAACTTTCAGAATATATTTGGAATTATCTGGACTATAATATTTTGAATCGGTTTTACTTAAAATTCATAACAGTAAGAAAATAGAGCACATTACCAAATTAAATTAAAAATGACCAAATAATTGGTTTTTCTCACAAATTTCAAAATTTAAACCGGAAAGGTACGGAAAAACTTTAAGAGATATTTTCATATTTTTTCACATTTTTATTCCCTATTATATTCTCAATAAATCCCAATGAGATGATCAGAAAATTCTGAAGTTTGTTTAACAAAATTTTTAAAAAATTTAAAATGCAGTTATGAAACTGCCGTTAAAAATTTTTTATTTTTTTGGACATATCTGCGAATAGGTTAGCGGTATCCTACGAAGACAAAACCTCATATACAAGTAAATATGGATATATTTTAAGTAAAAATAAGCTTTTATTTTAATAATTATCAAAATATGTTAATTTTGTTCCTACATTTCTTGTTCTAGTGGCCGATACACGTTAATGGCCTAGAGAATTTTTAATAACTTTAAAATTTTTTGACCAATTTATGTCTCATTAGAACGGAAATTACGTTCACATTTCTATTCTTTTAAATTAAATTGCTAAAGTAATTTTTTAATGGCAAAATTTTTACAAAAACTGAAAAAAATGCTTTTTTTCCCTTGTAAATGTATCTCAAAACTTGAGAGGGTCTTAACCCCAACCAATTTACCTAAAATTTACCGATTAAACAAAATTGACGGGAATTTCGAGAAGATAAATGTTCCGTTTCCGTTATCTGGGGAAAAAACATTCCGGGAAATCCCAGAGCATTGTTGTACCAAAACTGTATCTTTCTGGTATAAAATAACTGATGTGTATGAAAGCTTTCTAAACTTTATGAAAGTATGAGGTGCTGCTGAATTTCGTTATTGTTGCTGATAACATGATGCTGATTTAGCTGTTGATATTATTAAATATTAGTTCTACTCTCTCATTTAAGGATGTTCAATATTTGCACACATTTCGGGTACTTGAGTTCTACTTAAACAATTTTTTTTTAATTCTAAAAGTGTCAGAGGAAGTTACAATGATGTGTAAATGAGATACATTAAAAATAATGAAGATGTGTGTTTGAAAAAAAAAAATTTAATGAATGACGCAAAATAATGTGTCGCTTGTTTTTGACAGTAACTAAATACAAACATAAACATAAGTTAGAAGTACTCGTATGTGTGCGAAAAGACAGTTGAGTTTAACTATGGAATTAATCAGGAATTCTTTGAAGAATTATGAAAAACATTTGACATTGAATTCATGTAAATGAAGAAATGAAATGACTACAAAGATGGAAGTTACAAATATTTATTTAGTTACTTGTAGTTACAAACAAACTCATCTACATACATATTAGCATTGTAGATACAGAAATGAAATGGTTCATAATTGAAAATGATATCAGAAACGGAAAAAGGTACCAACATGAATAAATGAATTTGTAGCTGCGTATGTTTGCGTGCTGAACGGAAATGGAATATGCTTCGGAGATTTTTGTGTTTGTAAATAATAGTAAAAAGCAAAACCAAAGGCAACATCATCATCAGAAATACGTATGTAGTATATACAGTGTCGGTCAAAATACATTGGACAAAAATTGCTTATATACTGCGTGCAAAATACCTAATGTAAAGTTTTTGTATCATATGAAGGCTAATGAATCGTAGATTTTAAAGTTACTTCTCGAAAACTAGCAAAAGCTAAGGAAGATGAACGGATTGTGAGAGAGTTCAAAAAATATCTATACAATGTACAGAGAAGAGCAGTTTCAGCTTGGATCAAAAGCTATAGAGCTGCGAAGAAACCACTTATATCGCAGGAAAATTATACAGATCACCTTAAATTTGCTCCAGAACACTTGAATTGGACTGTTGCCCCTTTGAATACCGTTTTATTTTCTTATGAGACTAAATACCAAAATAATGCACTGGAACAATCTGTCTGTCTGTCTGTTACGCTGGAGGTGTGAAATCTTGTATAGATACCTTCAGTCCGTAATTTGGAACATTAACATCCCTGAGGTATGACACGATATGATTTCATCCAGCGGAATTGAAAGCATTTTTAATGTCAAGCGTGATGACAGCGCAGTATTTTCTGTGTACGCCCTTGCCGTTCATAGCCTTTCAGGCTGTATTCACTACATATTTTATGGCATTTATAGTAGATCTGGATTTTCGAATCCGTATTGACTCTCCGTAGAGACCGTAGGCATTCTAAACGACTTCGAGAAGTCTATTGTGTATGATTCTATCTAGACATTTGCCAATAGTGTCCAGCAAACAGATTGGTCTGTACGATCGAGGATCTCCGAGAACTTTACCTGGTTTAGGTATTAATATGAGTTTTTGCCGTTTCCAGCTTACAGGGAAAATACGGGTCTTAGTTGAAGTCCAAGTTTTAGCGCTCTGTTTGGATTATAGTCTAATCCTGGTGCTTTTTTATCCCCAATTTTAGAGCATAGGCTTAGTACTTCTTCCTATGTTACATCTACTTCAATTTGTGTCGTAGGTGGTGATGAAACGGACCACGGTTCTTCATCTGGGAATAGAACTTTCACTATATTTTCTATTAAGGATGGGCATGTGATTTGTGGTGACCTCTTCCCTTTTAGCCGTGACATTACAGTTTGATATGCCTTACCCCACGGGTTTGAGTCTGCTTCATTACACAACTGTTTGAAACACTCCGATTTACTGTTATTTATAGCCTTTTGCAAGTGTTGTCTCGCCTGGTGGTAGACTTTTTTTCTCTTCGAAGTCAGGTCTTAGTCTGCTTCTTTGATACTGTCGTCTACATCAAAGACAATCCTTTCTCAAGTTTGCTATTTTATCATTCCACCAATCGTTTTCTTTCCTTCTGTTATTTGTGCGTTTAACTGGCATGGACGCATCACAGGCAATCTTAAGTGCAGTTACGATTTTGTCTGCCATGATTTCGGCCTGGCCTTCTTCTATTCCTTGGGTGTTAAAGCCTTGAAACCTCGTTTTTTCTCTGCTTTCCATATGTACTCTATTTTTTAATGTTTAATGGCTTGGTGGTCACTATGCGTATAATGTTCGCTGACTTGCCATTCAATTTCCCTAGCGAGTGTACTACTTACAAACGTAAGATCAACAATTGAGACAGTACTTCCCCGTCTGAATGTATTTGTCTCGCCATTGTTTGCCAAGACTACATCAAGTTAGGCGACATATAACAGCTGTAGATATATATTCCTCCGATCTTAGCTCTTGCAAAGCCATCTTTTTGTTCCTTGATACTTTCTTCAACCTCCACAGGCCCAGATGGCTGATCTGCCAGTTGTCAGTCTATCTGTGAGATATGAGGAAAAAACCAGGACAACCTTGATTTTTGACCTGATTTTGACCTATATCTGGATTACCAAGTCATTAATATGGATATCTAATGATAGATATTTCAAAGACCTTTGCAACGACGCACAGTGGCTCATTTTTGTTTTTCGTCGGCCAAAACTCTGTAACTTTTGAACCGATAGAGATATTTTAGACATTTTTTGCAGTTGTTGCGCAATTTAAGGTTAAAGTTGAACTTTTCATTTTTTATAGCATTTAGTATGAAAATGCAATTTTTTTGTTTTTTGAATCAGCTATACTTATTAAAATAGTTATCAGCAGATAAAAACAAGTAAGGAAGTATGTTCGGCCAAGCTCGACTATATAATACCCTACACTATAATTTATTTTCGTGAATGATTTTCGGAAGCGGGTCTTATATGGGAGCTATGACTAATTATGGACCTATCGCCATGAAATTAGGTCGTGTGATTTATGTCTATATGCAAGTTATTTCTATTGAATTTTGTGTTTATACCAACATTTTTAAGAGATTTATGCTCGTTAAAGTGATTTACGGAAGCGGGTCTTATATGGGAGCTATGAATAATAATGGACCGATCATCATAAAATTAGGTGACATTAATTCAGTTTATATAAAACTTATTTGGAGCAAAATTTGTGTAGATACATATATAAATTAACCATTTACGACCGATAAAGTATAACTTCGGAGAACATTTGTATGGGTGCTAGGTGAAATAGTGGACCGATTTCAGTAATTTTCAATAGACTTCGTCCTCGGTCCGAAAAAAATGTATGTACCAATATCTTCAAAATTGCGACTTGTACTTTGCGCCAGTCATATGAACAAATAAAATAAAAATAGAACAAAAATTTGGGAGTAATTTCATTCAAATGAAAAAAGTGTTCAACAAACAGGTCGAAACAGGTCAACAAGTATATATAGGCTTAAAAAGGACACTTTGGACTTTCTCCTGGTTGTAAAATTTGTTTAACCCCTTTTGACTCTAAGCACTTTTACACCACTGAAATTCAAATTTGGCTAATATAAACGGTACAATGACAAATCATATCAGCTGTTAAAGATTATTATCCTGCCAACATAACAAAAGAAAAATCACCCAATTATCTATAATAGTTTGCGAGTAATGATAATTTACTTCTGATCAAATTTACAAAAATCACATTTTTATAAAATGACATAAAATATTTGACTTTAACAGCATGCCACGCACACAATTGACAATATTTTTATCTAATTTTTTGGCTACCTTAGCTTCAATTTGTTTACTATTGAATGGCATTAAAATGTTTGAAATCGGAGTTAACAAAAAGTTGGACTTTTGGCCGATGAAATTTAGATATGAGCCACCGTGCGACGTATATAAGACATAAGTTGAAAAAATTTTTGTATAATTTGGTGAAGGGTATATAAGATTCGGCACTGCCGAATATAAATAGCTCTCTTACTTGTTTTTAAAAAAATTTTCTTTACATTATTTGAAGTTGTAAGAAAAGTTATAACATGAATTTTGACCGATACTGTACATAACGCATGTTTGTAATTTTGATTGTAGTTGTTGGTTGGTATGGCAAACAGGAATGGGAGTAGTTGTTGTTTAATATCTTTCTTTATTGTTTGTGGGTGTTGGTTTCATTGCCTTTCAAAAGTCTTCTTCCATTTATGTATATAGTGCTCTCGTCGTCGTCGTCTTTGTTCAAATACAAACGGAAATTGCTTAGGGATGCAAGTTGTACGTTACATCTTAGCACAATAAAACATTTACATTCACATTCATTCGTTCCTTTAGCCAAATGCTGTAATTGACATTATGTACCGCAGTTAAATGAATGTATGAATGAATGTATTCAGTGTTCAAGTTGTACACATTATTGTTGTTCCCATTTATGCGAGTAACATTTCTCTTATTCTTTATTTTTCTTAGTTTTGTACTTTTGGCTACAAGTCCTGCACAAGGTCAAAAGAGGACTATTAAAACCGCACGAGTTCATTTTTATTACAGGCCTAAATATTTCATTCAACACTAGGTGGTCACTAACTATTGCCCAAAACATGAAAATATGAAGCCAGCAAATGAAAGAAATATGTACAACAAATGCTCTAAATGTTTATGTTTTATTTTTTCTTTTCTCCAACAAACCTAAATCAATTTATATATTTCTTTTTCTAATGTTTCAAAAACTATTGGGGGTGCATCTTAATTCTGATCATGTTTTTTAATGGCAGCTCTACTATCGTATACTGAATTTAATTTTAGCACTAAAACTGATCCTCAGTTGTTTAAAGTCATCAGTAATGTAACTTTATCACTGGGATATACTTTGACAAGAGTTGTAACTAGAGTTTTCACGGGAATTCCCGGGACCAGAAATCCCGGGAATACCGCAATATTTTCAATCCCGAAATCCTGGGAAATTGTGCGAGAATACCCGGGAATTTTTATCCTTAGTTTTATTTAAAGTTTTTTAACCTTATTTTCTCTAAAAGAAGCTTAACCCAAAATAAACCAATAACATGTTCATTATTCAAATTATTCCAAAAACTCGTGAATGTTCAGGGCTGTCACAGAATTCTATTCCGATCGAAAGTGGAATTATTTTAGTATTTAGCTTTTTCACAAAGAGTAAGACTAAAATTTTGGGAATAAAACCACCTTCGGTTAAATTGAATTTTGTTTAATATTATTGGGTTTTCCTCAAGTTTTAATTAATATCTTTACTTAATTTTTGATTTAATAAACAAAACATTGCCAATTTAAAATTAAAATATTAAATATTTATTTTTTGCGATTTAACAAAACTAATTGGAGTCTAACGAAGGTAGAACAAAATCTAATGGAAATTAAAGCCATTCCGACGATACAAATGACAAATGGTGACCAAAATTAGAAATCGAGTCAGTTTATTTCTTTATACACTGGTGCATATTCCTATAAACGCACATTACTTTTTTTTAAAAAAGATTGTAAAAATTAAACATGAACATATTGAGGGGGCTACAACTTAAAATATTGTTTACAAAAAAAATTCATCTGTAATTCATTTATTTTTTTAAAATTAAATTTCGAGATTAACAGCCATTTTAAAGGGCATTTTCCTGTAAACGCACTTTAATTTATGGGCCACTGTAGCATTATTAATAATGTGTGGATGATCCTTTGTTATGGATTATTTCAAAACTACGGTCTGGCATTGATTCCACTAATTTTTTAAGCAAATTGGAATCAATTTCCTCCCAGACTTGTTTAATTCTTAGTTTCAGCTCTGTCGCAGTCATTATGCTTTCATTCTGGGCATTATTTGCATAAATTTTACGGGCAATGTATCCCCACAAGTTCTCCATTGGGTTTAAGTCCGGACTACAAGCCAGCCAGTCCAACAGAGGAAGGCTATGTTCATTAAACCAAGATTTCGATTGCTTAGAAACATGGATTGCAGCATTATCTTGTTGGAATATGCAATCTTCATCCATTTTTTCATCCATAAATGAGAGAAGAGCATCTTCCAACATTTTTGTCGGAACAAAACATATTTTCGACTTGCCAACTGCAGAAAACGCTGACCAAACTATAACACTGCCACCAACGAAATTACGTTTTGACATCCGAACATCGTTTGATCTCAAATCGTGCCAATAGCATGAGCATGAGTCAGGACCGTCTAAATTTAATTTTTTTTCGTCAGAGAAAATTACTATTTTCCACTCATCTGTCCATTTCATATATTTTCTTTATGGTGCTTTTTCAGCATTGGTTTACATTTCGGCTTTTTCCATTTTATGTTTTCATCGTTTCGTAAAATGTGTGCAACGTGTTTGGATGTCACTGGAAGATTCAATTTATTCTTTATTTGTGTGGAATTTAATTTGTTGCGGGTTGCTTCTTGTTTTATTAGATTAAGTTGTCTTCTTATTAGTTTTGTATTTCCCTTTGTATGTTTGCGAACTCCATAATTTTGACCTTTCCAAATAGAAAACGTTGCAGTAAATTGAGATGTTACTATTAGAAACGTACCTTTGGTTGAAAAAAAACTAAAATTGATAATATTTTATTTTTGGTAACTTTTTTAAAAACAAATTTCACGTCTGCGTTTATACGAATCTTCCACTTAAAATAGCACCAAGAACATTTGATCGCATAATTAAGGCAAACAACAAGAATAAGAAAAAAAATTTAATTACTTTCAAAAGGTACTGTTATGTTGTCTCTCATTAAAAAAGTTAAATTTTGCATTTGGATGAAAACAACAAAGATATAACAAAAATACAGAAACAAATTAAGTGCGTTTATAGGAATATGCAACATTGTATTAAATTTTTATTGGATTTTTTTATATGAATCCAATTACACTTAAAATTCAAAGAAATTTTTTAGATTTTTAACCAAGTCTATATTCTTAGAATTGAATAATTTGTTCTATGGGGGAATTTCCGGGATCCCGGAAAATTTCAAAAATTATCCCGATTTCCCGGGAAATTAAAAAGTGCGGGAAAAGAAAAACTCTAGTTGTAATCCAAATAGTTCAAATATAATTCTTCAGTATGTCGATATCAGGGAAATAGGTTATAATATAAACGTATGTGGCATTAAGTCAAACTTTTTTTTTTTACGTTTATTATAATATTATTCCTGCCTTTAATTTCTAGGCCTTCAATATGTAAGTAAATCTTAAAACTAAACAATTATTTTTCTCTCAGTGGAGAATCATATTTGGAAAATTAGATGAGTGGTAAATCAGCTCAAACGATTTTTAATTTTATGTGTAGTGAATTTAAATCAGAGGTTCGCAAAAATAAATCCTCTCACCAATACACTTACTCTCACCAACACATTCAATTCTTTATTTTATACAGTACACCTACAAACACACAAATACAAAAACTGAAAAAATAAAGAAAAAGTCATACACCAGTGCTCATGCGTATTCCTAGTTGTCTCGTTGAGTGGACAACGACTACTAAAATGTAAGAGCATAAGAATACGTGTGATTTGATTCTGCACAATTGTGCTATGGGCTGCGCATTACTGATTTAAATAAACAGTTGTTTTTGATGATGTATGTCTTCATGAGGATGATTATATTAACTCTTTGCGGTTTGGTGGTTAGTTTACTAACCACATTTTCTATAGTCTTTTAAACATAGTTTATTGGCATCTATTGCCATTTTGCTAAACAATTATATTTTTTGAAGTCATCGTTTAAGATTTTTTGCAAAACTTTGCCATCAGGTGCTCTGGTTAGATAAATATATTAATTTGAAAATATTGTAAAAATCTGTTTTTTAGGAGACTCACGCATTCAATAAAAAAAGCACAGAGTGTTTATTGTTCATTGAATTCAGTGTTACTTTGATAGTTCGGTTGTTTGGTCAGAAAATTTAGTCAAAAATATTCGATTTCAAAAAAAAAATTATCATAGTTATTTTTAATTCCAACAGCAACGCTGGTTAGTAAACTAACTACTTCACTCCACAAAAAACCTTGGAATGGGGTGGTTTGTTCATGTTTTGATTAATTTGTTATTACTTTTTATAATAAACTAACCTTGATTAAAGTAAAAATGCAATTGTTTTGATTTTAAGCTTATACACAAAAAATATTGGCTGAAAGAGTTAAATAAAAATAATTCCTTTTATACGTTAAAAAAGCAGTACTCTATAGTGGTATAGAATCAAAATATTTTGGAAATCAATTTTTAAACAGCTGGCATAACTTTTTACATATTTAGTGAAGCAGTATTCGAGTTTAAATTTTGACGATATGCAGCCAAAGCCCTTCAATGATTTTAATATATTCTGAATGTTATCGACTAGATGTTAAAAGCATATATTTTTACACAAATTAAAGAGAATACTAGGAGGCCGGACAAAGAATAATCGCTATCCAGCCGACTTTGTAACTCATATGATTTCAGCGATAACCAGTTGGTACTTCTGAGATAGTCCAGTTCATGAAAGAGACATTTAACCAGATATGTTAGTTTATGCTTCTGTGGATCGATCATTCGAAGAGCCAAGGGGTTCTTTAAATTTCCCTCACAAGAGAGGATCAGAGCTTTATTGATATTTAACAACACCAATTAGTCTATCAAATTCGACATCACAAGAATTGGGCTATGAAAGTCCCTTTGCGCAAGAGTTACGTCCAAAAGCGAAACTATCGTTGCGCACTTATAAGCGGGATACCATCAAGATCTGGAACTCATGTTATCCCGACAAGGTGTTGTATAATTTGGCTCAGTGAGTAAATGTCATCGAGATACAGAGTATAAGAGAGATGTAAATTTTGACTTTTCAAAAAGGCCAAATCAGATGTGAGTGCAGCTCTCTATTTTGTTCTACAATATCAGTGATGTGTTAAAGCAAAACGCTGTGTACAATACGAATTAGGTAGACAAAGTAATGTAAATCAAACAAACAAACAGAAAAACAGAAAAAATAAAACCATAACAAAATGAAAGTTCTGAAAGAAAGAGATTTTAAAAAATCTGGATTATTTTCTGTCTCGTGACTCCTCTGTTACACTAAGTGATCGAGAAGATGTTGATTGATGTTAGGCTGTCTACGTAGATACTAATGGTTGAAGTTTCAAGACTTAAATCTCGAATTATACTTGCGGCTGTGTTGATATCGTAGACTTCTGAATGGAAGACGGTGCAGGTATCGGTTGCTGTCACGAATCTGGTTTATAGGTGTCAATTTAGACGGTTTCCTATATATCAAGTTGTATTGTATCTGTTTCCATCGAATATTTGTAAAATTGTGGAAAAGACCAACGTTAGATTACAATATCTAATATAAATATATTTGGTCAATTCACAAGGTCTCTTATCAGTCATATTGTCATAATGTCCTAATATATCACGACTCGGCAGCTCGGATTAACCGACTCTTAGGCATTCGGCGCAGGTCTCTGCTGGTTGGTTACTACATTACGGCATTTTAGGACATTTTTTGCTTGAAAAAAAAAATAAAAACCATTGTGAAATATTAGGACATTATAACAATATAACATGATAGGAGACCTTGTGAATTGACCAATATTTCCATCATTTGTTCGAAAGTGTTTACGCGTATATATTAATACCAATACATACATTTTTACCCAAATACATTTTCAATACGCGTATACATTTACTTTGTGTCGGCGGTGTCGATGATGCTCAATGATTTGGAAACAATTTACGACATTTATTTCGTTTTTATTTTTCTATATTTTATTATTTGAAATTATTATGAAGCCACTGCTCCTGTTACCGCTGCAGTTGTTCATTTAGCTTTTGTTAGCGACATTTGTTTTTTCTTTATTTTCCTTAATATCTTCGATTTATACATATTTTTCTGCTGAATATTACACTTCTTGTTTTGATTGAACCAACAGCACAACAAAAATATATGTACAACAAAGAAAAAAAATAAAAAAAATAAATCTTGGGGATAAACAGCATACAAAAAAAGTTGCTTGTTACTCAAGCCGGAAATTCCTTTAATTTTGTACGAAATTCTTGTTTCTCTTCCTTCTACGACTTCTTTTACTTCTGTTTCCAACACGTCAACATTTTTTAATTTTCTTAACGGAAGGTCCTTCGCGTGTTTATGAATTATGTCTGTTTAGTTTTATTTCATTTTGTTTCTTTTGGTCGTTGTTCTCATTGTGATGGCGATAGTAAATGGCGACGGTGTCAGTGGCCATGCTGTCAGTCGATGATGTGGTGTGGCTGACTGTAAGGAAGGGATGTATGTGGATGTGATGGCGATGGTGATGATGATGATGATGTTTCACACAATCAGATAAATTCATTTATTTATTATGTTACTTTTCTTTTTATTCATTCTATCATTTTTATTATTTTTTTTTTTTTTGTTAATATTGTTGGTGTTTATTTTTATATCCCTAAAGGGTCGTGTGATGATGGTCAACACGTGTTTGTGGGGGGTTAAGGAAACAACATAAAGTTTCCGTTCGAAATTAACACTTCTTACAAAAGTTTAATGGAATAAAATTTTTGTCAATAATGTACACATAACGTCCATTGACTATTTCTTGCCGTTTGTTATTGAAATGTGTCGAACGAAGGAAATGAACTTAATTTTTGTTTATTTATTGAAAATATTTATCTACATCCATAGCCGTTACTTTGTCATCACAGCCTTTACCGTTTAATATAAAAGGAAATATATATTGTTTGTTGCTGTAGTGGTTGCAAAATAAACCTATTTTCCGTTCAAAATAATAATTCTAAAAAGTAATTACTTTACAACATGTACTCTACATCAAAGACTATTGATAAAGTTTAATATGTATTAGAATTCTCCTCTTTTCGCTACCTATAATGTAATGTCATTGATGGACGATATTTTTAAAGTATTTTTTACAGAGCAGAGATTATTTTCAGACATTTTAGCATTTATTAGTTACTTCTGCAAAGTCTTAGCAATTTTTGGATGTCATGAAATATTGGACCGATTCTTACCATTTTCAACACAAATTGTTCTTTTATAATAGGAATAACGTAACGTTTCAATGTATTATCTGCAATATATTTAAAGGAAATTTCCAAAAAGTTTTAAAAATATTAAATATGAATTCGGTATCATAATTTGGTACAAAACTCTAATTGTACTTGATTGATTTTGCGCATTTTCAATAGCAAACATTTCAGATCAACAAATAATGATTACCTTCAATAGACAGGCAGACGGAGGGACATAGATAGATAGTCTTAGATATTTATAAGGACAAAGCATTTATATACTTTTGTGGGTCTGCGATGAATATTTCGATGTGTTACGAAAGTAATGACCAGGGAAATATGCTCTAAAAAGGTGTTTTAAGCGCTTTAAATATGCAGTAAAAACTTTAAAATATGCTCTAAAAATTTAAAAAATATGCTCTTAAAAAAACAAACTTTAACATAATTTTTAACCAAAAAATATACTTTTATTTAAAAAAATAAACAAAAATAACATGAACTAAAACAAGTCTGACAAAAAATAAATACAACATAAAAACAATAGGGACTTAAGCTATGAAAAGGCCTCGAAAGGTATTTTTGGATGATATTTTATATGAATATAAAGTCTCTTCATCAAGTAAGGTTATTATTGCAATAAATTACAAAATATTGACATAAATTTTCAAATAAAAATCGTTGTCTATTGGATCTGAAAACATTTTTATACATAGAAAATGTTCTTTCGACATCAACTGATGTTATAGGAGCAAATGTAAAAGACAATATTTCTTTAACACTTAGAACTAAAATTTGATATTTAGATGGAGCTATTATTAAAATAGTGCTTATTTTACATTAAAAAAGGAATCTATTTTTTCTTTTGAATCTTAAACAAAGGAAGTAAAAACCTGTAACACAACAGCGAAAAATAAGTAAGACAAAATTTGTTTTTGATAAAGTGAAAATATGCTATTAAACAATAAAATATGCTCTAAAAACGCAAAAATATGACATAAATATGCTCTTAAAACAAATATATACAAAAATATGCATTTAAGGGTAAAATATGCAAAAATATGCACTAACAAATCGATGCCAAAATTCTTAAATATTTCTGAAACGTGTAAAAATCAATATAACCCCATCTTGTATTTGGCGGCTATACAAATAATAAACTTAAAATATTGTTCACGTAACACAGACGTTAATTTTAATTTTAACCAGATAACTCGGCAAGCAAGTAATGAGTGATCTAGAATGCTCACATTTTGGAAGATCTTTAATATTTTTTTTGTCATCATCAAGGCACATGTTGTTTTGGTTAAATATTCACCAATGTTCTAAAATTCCAAAGCTGGGATCAGAAAACGGAAATATGCATTGGAAACCTTGATGTGTTCCCTATTTATCCCCAGAGTATTTTCCCTGCCCTAAAGGAAATGTGGACCTTATGGGCAAAATTGTAAAAAATACCATATTTGGGATTTTTGCTCCAATTTTGAAAATTGAACAAATTGAAAAAACGTTGAAAATTTCATTGAGTTTTGATAATAAATAAAGATTTAATTACATATATATTTATTGAGTTTCTAAAACTACAATTTGTATCAAAATTTTAATAGGATTGCAAGTATTAGGAACAATTTGGTCTATATTTATTCCGAACTAATTTTTTTGGATAGATAAGTTATTTTTGGTCTTACAATTAGATTCAAAAATAAGCCACTTTAAAACTCCGTACTGAAAATGAGAATTTTTAGTTTTTTTGGATATAATACAAATACCAGGGGCAGGGTTGTTGGAACCCATTACAAAATAATCTAAGGTGGGTTACTATATTTTGACATCCTAAAGTTGAATTTTACATAAAAAATAGACGTTTTTTGGATGGACCTGGTCCCCTCGGTATCAAAAATTTGTAATTTTGTTTTCATTTTAAATATTTTATGTAATTTATGTCCTCTTTTCAAAAATGTACAAAATTTTTAAGAATTACAAAAATGATAGAAGACTTTTTTCAAAAATATGGGAATTAATAATTATAGCTGATTTTTTTGGAAAATTTTAATTTTTAAAATGAAATAAAAGTTTTGTTTATATAGAAACTTTCGATTCAAATCCAAAAGTAAAAAAGATATTTGCAAATTGTTAATGACAGTTCCACAATTCCCAAAAAAACTTTCCAAAAATTGGAATTTTTTAGATTTTCTGATTTATTGAAGGCACCAAGCTCGGGGCTATGAAATCCCTTTGCACAATAAATATTTTGAAAACAGCTATGCGATTTGAGAAAATGTTGTCTAAATTTGAAATTTATATAAAAAATTGGTCTAATTCGGAAGGCTCTGGACCACGCAATAATACGAATTTTTATATTATTTTGCTTTTATAATATTTCCCGAAGTGTTGTCTTTCAGAAAAAAAACGACTTTTTAATTTTTTTAAGTTTGAATGCACATAACTTTTGACACAGTAGACGTTTTTAAACAATTATTTCTTACCAGAAACATATATTTGTTTACTGTAACCATATATATGGTAGATACAATCATGTGAATCATAAATTAACCATATTATGGTTACCACAATCATGTAAATGGTTACTGTGACTATAATATAGTTAAAAATCTTGTAACACTATTTAAATGGTTACAGTAACCATGCCCAATTATATTTTTTCTCTGCGTGTAGGAATAAAAAGCATAAAATTCTTCGAAGCTTAGAATTCCACACCATCTTTATGTAAGTTTAAGAATTTCTATTATAATTTCAAAGAATTGGAGGCTTTTGGCATTTAATAGTCTAATTTGTTATAGGTTTAGAATTAGATTCGGATCTACAATCACATTGAATTATACCTACATTTACTTTCTTGTTTAAAAACAATAAAATACTAAATTTGATGTAAATGTAATGATATGTATATTCATTATAAATTCTTTATTGTTTTTATACTTGAAATAAAATTATTAGATACGTTTAACAACATTTTCCTACGTAAACCAAAATAGCCTTAAGGACATCCATCTACTCCACAAAAATTAAATAGAATTTATGACATTCGTATGTTAATTACAAATGCTTAAAATGAAACTATATATCAAAAGAATTTTGTAGATACAAGTAAATCTAATAAAGAGGCGCACAGCACAACATTTTCCGTAGCACCGGAATCAAATATAAATCATAAGATGTTTTTGTATGAGCTTCCTGTTATTCAAAAGATTAAAACAATCATCATTTCCGGCCTGACACACACAGATACACTCACTTACATACATACAGACACGTTGACATTAAAACCAAAGTAACAGTTTTCCTAAATAATCTTCGAAGACAAGACAAAGAAGTACCTTTTGGATAAAATGGAAATAAACTAAACTAAGATGGCAAGAGCATCATCATCTTATTTAATATTCAAATGGACGGAACGGAATGCTAAGTCTGTATATTGGTCACACTGGCATAAACAAGCATCCATATAAACTTTTACACGGACAACAACGACACAATGCCAACAACAAACCAATGATTTATGAATAAAACACATTTAGGCCATATATTTTTGTTTTTAATTTTTTTGGTTTGTTATTTTCTTTTGGTATTAGAAATAAAAAAATGCTTCATTAAAAACATAACAATTTGATATAATGCCTGCTACATTATCAACAGGATTAATCATGCTTAAACTTTATTAATTTTGTAAATAATTTACATTTTGTTTATTTTTTTACTTACATACTATATTGTGTATTATTTAAAAAACGGCATAAACAAAATTAAATTTTAACAGTTTGGTCAAATACCACAACAAGTTAGATTTGCTATATTCGACAGTGCCGAATCTTAAATACCCTTCACATAAATATATAGACTTGCCACCCTTTGAATTTCCAAAACGGGACACCACTAAATGATCAGAGAAATATTCTAATAAATTCGTTTATAATTATTATCCTAATTTATTTATTGAAATCAACTATAACAAATTTATTTTAATTGTGTAAAATCTACTCATAAAACTTTAACAAAACAAAAACGTAAATAAAATATAAATAAATAGTTATTTTGAATATTTTGAATATCTGGAGAACTATCACTGTGAAAGTCTTCCAACTTTATACGAGCCAATTTCTAATCTAACCAAAAATGGGACTGATCGGAATAGAGAAATTGGCTGAAACAGGACAGGATTGGATTTTTTGAAAGTAAATAGTTATTTTCAAATATCTGGAGTACTATAATTGTGAAATTCTTCAAAATTTATATGAATCAATTTCATATTACGGCATGAAGTTTAACCAAAAAATGGGAAGGATGGGAACAGGGGGTGAGTCACCTACCACACAAAGTAAAATAAATATCTTCAGAACTATAATTGCGAGATTCTTCAAAATTTGTCCGAATTGCTCTCTTATCATTTTACATAGTTTGAATAATAATGGTCGGGTTGGATTAGTGGGCGTGACACCTTCCATACGAAGTAAATAGTTAATTTCGAATATCTGGAGTACTATAATTGTAATGTATTTATACTTCATATGAATAAAATTCTTATCACTTTATGCAGTTTAGCTAAAATTGGTCTGGAACGGAACGCTGGGTCTGGCACTTTCCATACAAAGTAGTACATTGTCAATTTTGAATATCTGGATAATTAAAATTGAGAGATTCTTCAGACTTTGTCTGAAAATTTATTTTTTATAATTTACCTAATTTGTTTGAAAATGGGGTTAATATTAGTGTAACCTCATTAAACAAATAGTTTATAAAATATTTCACATATTTTTATTTTACTACGTAGGGATAGCGAAGCACAACGGGTCCGCACATCTTAAGATAAAATTGAAATGGACCAACAACTCAGCTTTAACTAAAGGTACCAGCATTCTAGAGCGAGTATCGTGCCATTTATTTTTTATGAATGTTAAAAAAATTTTACAGTATACTGTAAACCAGTGTTTGAAAAACTAGACTACAAGTAGCTGTAGCAACGAAAAAACACAAGTAGTCTAGTTTAAAAATTAATAAAAACTCGGAGTCAATCAATTACTACTACTACTGCTACCTTCACATTTTGGTAGCCGTAGTTGTAGAAGCACCAATAAAAGAAAAATTTAAAAATAGCAGTGTGTTGTGTTGTTGTTCTGAATGTATATTTGTGTAAGTTGGTAGTGTTGTAAACAAAAGTTCGGCTTTTTTGTTATACACACAGACAATACGATCTTTCTGTTAGCAACATGAACTCTGAGACGAATAAAAACGAATAATTCTTTCAAACACTCTCAAAACAAAAACAACACACAGTGTTTAATTCTGTCAATTTTGGTGTTATGACTGAAGATTTTCTTTTTTGACTACTTTTATTGCTACCTTAACTGCTGCATCAATTGCTACTTAACTGCTACCTTATTTCTAAATAATAAAAAATAAAACTCAATATAGAGCAGTAGCAATGATTTGTATTTTTATGCTACTACTCAATTTACAATTAATGTTTTATTACTACTGCTCTGTTAAGAGTTTTGTATTTTGAAGGTAGCAGTAGTTTTCAAAAAAAAACAAGAAAACGAAAAAAGACAAATGCTACTGCTACCGCTACCGCTACATACACTTTTTTGAAGCACTAGTTGCAGTCACAGTTAAAAATTTGTTAATTATAGTAGCTTTTTAAACACTGCTGTAAACATTTTTTCACATATAATTGAATAATTTTTTTCGGAACTCATAGAAGTTAATGCACTAAGTATATTGTTAAATAGTGATATTCAGTTTTGAGAAAATACTATATTTCAGAAAATATATGTAGGTATTTGCAATTTTTTTTATATCTTTTGTGGTAATTAATGAAAAAGTTATATTTTTTTTCAAAACGGGAAAAATGGCGTCCCGTTCAGAGTATTGCCGGGACACGGGACAATCGACTCAAAAACTAGTATGTCTCGACGAAAACTGGACGGTTGGCAAGTCTATAAATATAAGGAGAATTGCAGAAACTAGACTGGTAAAAAACAAAAATATCCATATTTAGTATTCGTTCTTGCAGCTTATTATATGAATTGGGACAACGACGAATTATATGTGGTGAATGTGTATGTATGTTTATTACACAGGTCAACACCAAAAACTGGCTTCACTAACCACTATATAGATTTGATGCATCTTGGTTACCTAAGTACAAAGATGGTAAAATTTTTTAATTCTATGAGTAGATTTTTTTTAATATTTTTTTTCTAAAATTGAGAATTTTTTTAGCTGTTTCTGCACATAATTTATGATAACTCAAAAAGGGTTAGTCTAATATTAATATTAAACATCAATCTGTTTATATATTGCGTTTTAATCGGTTCAGTAGTTTCGGAGTTATAATAACAAATTGAAGCAAAAAATATGTATTTTATGTAAAAATATGTATTTTATGTAAAAATATCCAATTTTTTTGTTTTAAAAAAATCATGAAAAATCGAAGACGGCAGAAATTGTTTAGATTTATTGCTTTATAACAAAAATTTTAACAAAAACAAAACACATGTAAAATGTACACTCAAAGTACATGCTTGTACGCACATACAATTTTCTGAAAATAAGCGAATTCACTTAATTGTGAATAAATTCGAAAATAATCCATCGATTTTTATGATCGATATCTCATTTTCTCTGACAATAAGAATTCTCTCAGATATTAACTTATATTATTTTTTTGTTCAGGTAGTATAGTGCTACCTTCGATCAAAAAATTAAAACTTTGACCCACTGTTTAAAAAACTTCAGATCAGCTGGACTATAAGTTTATTCTACAAAAATGATCTACTCAACATGCTCTTTCTGAATTATAAGGTCGCTTTGCTGTTGGACGGTGTTATTAGCCGATCAGCATTAAATTTGGTACAGTAATTTTTATATATTTTAAAATTGTTTCTTTCGAATTTCAACTTGATAACTATATTTGCAAGAAATTTATGCGGATTTTAGTGACTTTCGGAAGTGGACCTTACATGTGAGTTATGGTCAAATATGGACCAATATTCACAATATCCAGTAGTATGATTAGTGATATCTGTGTATATTTTCATTTTCATTTTGATATCGATATGTTTTAGATATTTATTAAGGGATCTATGATCAATTATGGGCCAATCTTCATAAAATTTAGTACGGCGATTTCTAAGTATATGATTATAATTTGTGTCGAATAAAAGATTTATGAGTACTTGACTTACCTTATATGGGAGCTATTTTGGTTTGATATTGATATTTTTACATATTTATGCAGGTTAATGTGTTTTTCGGAAGTGTTCCTTATATGAGAGCTATAAACAATTCATATAATTCGGTGCAGCGACTTTTATGTACATGGGATTATGGGATTATTTGTGTTGTATTTCAAATTAATAACGATATTTATGCATGTTTAAGTGATTTTAGGAAGTGAACTTTATATGGGGGCTATGTTCAAATATGGGCTGATCCGCGAAAAATTTTTTTTACCATGAAACTTATTTTTGCTGAATTTTGTA
Organism: Calliphora vicina; assembly: GCF_958450345.1. NCBI lineage: Eukaryota > Metazoa > Arthropoda > Insecta > Diptera > Calliphoridae > Calliphora > Calliphora vicina. Next base: position 95,656,423 of record NC_088782.1, read on the forward strand.
TGCATACTGCAATTCTATATGTATTTATAGACCAAAGCACCATATTATGGGAAGAAATTTGTATGGGGACTAGGAGAAATCATGGACCGATTCCTATAATTTTCAACAGAGTTAGTCCTTTTATAATAAAAATAGCGAGTATAAAATTTTGTCGTATTATCTGCAATACAGATAGACTTCGATTATCCGTAATGGTCGGGACCGGGAGCATTCTGGATAATCAATTTTCCCGGTTAATTAAGTACCAATTTTAAGTAGTTTTTTAATACATCAGTTGGATCAATATCGTCCAATTTGGTGGACAAAATTTCACAATAACGTTTTCAGCATTAAGGCAAACTGCTCTCGCGTAAACAATTTCAAAAATGTCTGTTTAATCTCCATTATCTCATTGGTGAGTTTTTTCATTGATATGAATTCATTTAATTTTTCCACGAAAATTGTAGCAGCTTATAATCAGCTGCATATTTTTCTCCTGCTGCATTAAGTTTGTGAATACAATGTCGCTTTCTTATTTAATTTTGAGTGAAATATTTTAGCCTTTTCTTCGCTGTTAATCCATAAATTGGAGTTCCTTTAAATCTTTCCTTCCGGAACCATTCATAAACAGCAAAATCTACTTTTGTATATGTTTCCGAATCATCGTATGCAATAGACGGAATTCCCCTTTTTCGTTTTATTCACATTGTTCAAATTGATTGTTCCAAGATAATCGAAAAAAATTATGCTTATAATCCCGGATAATAGAGATAATTACGGTTAATCGATGCAAAAATATTTAAATTTTCTTTCTTTCTTTAATTGATGTTGCCGGTTAATCTAATCACTGATAATGGAGGCCTCACTGTACTTATATTTACAGAAATAACCAAAATTATGTGAAAAATATAAATTTTGTTTGAGGTTGTCTCACATTTTTGTTTATAGCTTTGGTTCTACTGTACCGATTTTGCTGATTTTCAATACCAAACCGCTTAGAACAACAATAAACATTATGCTGGCAAGTTGTTTGTGTATTTTGGACGTGAGAAAAGACGGACAGACAGACATGGCTCAATCGACTTAGAATTTCATAAGGATCAAGAAAATGTATATTTTGTTGTTTCTCAAATGAATATTTCACAATGTTACGCATGGAATGACAAACTTATATATACCCTCATTGAGGAAGGGTACAAAAATAAATAAACCTAAATATCTCTTGTACTAAAAGAGATAACTTAAACATGTACTGGTATTTATATTTAACCACGGTTCTAAACCACTTCGTGCCGGTTAAATACCAGTCTTATCCCGTAATTGCAACAAATAGATATCTATTAGAGCTTAGTTGCTTTTGGAGTAAACATATTTGGTAAATTAATGTCAAGTTACCTAGGTTAATTTAACTGCAGGGTCTTTTATATCGTAGATATCTATTTGTTGAAATTACGGGATAAGACTGGCATTTAACCGTCATACAGTGGTTGAGAAATGTGATTTTTATACCAGTGTTTTACATAGACAATGTATAAGTTTCGGTAGCATTTGGAAATTTGAAATGAAACATAAATCGATATCAGCATTAATATCGGGAACATATGCCTGTCTTGTTTCTAGATGTTACCAATGAACAGATGAAACTCAACAAACCTCCTAAACATGAACATACAACCGACAACCGAAATGGGAAAAAGCAAAAAAACTAAACTTTCAGGTCAAACATTTATTTAAAATACGAAACATCAGGTTGAGACAAGTAATAAATTAATGTCTGCATGTATTTGCTACACGAATATGAAAATGTGTAGGAAGAGATGGTGGAACCAACAAGGATATTTAAAGATGACAATGTATTTTGATTTGTCATGAATTAAGAATGAAACAAACAGTTTAATAAAACATTTGTTGACAAAAACTTGGAGTAAGTAAATACATATTTACAACTGAAAAATGTAATAAATTTTAATGTATGTTGGAGCCATTTCTAGGAATAATTACTTCACAAACAAAAAAAATAATGTAAAATATGAAAAAGAACTTACATCCAAGAAATAAGCAGCGAACAAAAGCACAAGTGAAAATAAGAATTATAATTTATGTTTCAAGACAGACATAATTACCAGGGCAATACAACAGAACGATAAAGTAAAACTGTGCCTTCAAAAAAAAAAAAAAAACAAAGATACACACACCTGTGAACAACTGGCAAAAAGTATCGTAGAAACATAGACATAGATACAAACACGTAAACAAATTTAAAGTTGTGGTAGGGGGAAGTGCACAATTAGGCAGGATAAACGCGTAAGTATGTCTGTATTCGAGTTTAGTGTATGTGTTTGTGATTATGATTACAAAACACTCACAGTGCATTAAGTATTGTACGTATACAATTCTAAAGGAGCCACAGGAAAAAAAAACCAAAAAAAAATTTACAAAACAGTAAAACACACGACATTTGTAATTTATAAACAAATACCATGAATAACTTTTTTAAAATCCGTAACAAATCTGTAAAATACCACACACAGTTACACTTGGAAGACTCACAAACAGCAGAGTTTTTGTCTCCAAAAGGAATACGCACGTACACTCAGGCACGCTCACACAAACATCACCCTGCAGTCCATGGAACTATTTCCGCATCGATGAATGTTTAGCATGAATTCCATTAGACATCACAAATAGACCTGGGATCTTCCGATTTTGATCGTATTCGCTAAACACATACTCTTTAGAGTCATTTCGACATTTCCATTTTAATATTTTCTAATTTCGAAAAACTCGCGATTTTATTCGCTATTAAATTTTTTTAAAATAATTTAGGTATGGTGTATATTTATATTAGGGTGGCCCTTAATATACGAAAGTTGGATTTTGGCCATTCTAACCCTCCAGTTTGGTGAACATTAGTAAAAAAATCATCCTGCAAAAATTTTAGGTAAATCGGTTGGGGTGCCGCAAGCCCTCTGAAGTTTTGAGATGCATTTACAAGGGGAAAAAAATGCATTTTTTTCAGTTTTTGTAAAAATTTTGCCATTAAAAAATTACTTTTGTAATTTAATTTAAAAGAATCGAAATAAAGATATAAAAAACAGAAATTGGTCAAAAAATGTTAAAGTTATTAAAAATTCGCCAGGCCATTAACGTGTCTCAGGCCACTAGAACAAGAAATGTAGGAACAAAATTAACATATTTTGAGAAATATTAAAATAAAAGCTCATTTTTACTGAAAATATATCCATATATACTTGTATATGAGTTTTTGTCTTTGTAGCATACCGTTAACCTATTCTTAGGTATGAACAAAAAAAAAATTTTTAACGGCAGTTTCAAAACTCCATTTTCAAATTTTTAAAAATTTTGTTAAACAAATTTCAGAATTTTTTGATCATCTCATTGGGATTTATTAAGAATATAATAGGGAATAAAGATATGAAAAAATTATGAAAATATCTCATAAAGTTTTTCCGAACCTGCGATTTAAATTTTGAAATTTTCGAGAAAAACCAATTATTTGGCAATTTTTAGGCCAATGAGCTCTATTTCCTTACTCTTATGAATTTTAAGCAAAACTTATTCAGAATATTATAGTACAGATAATTCTAAATATACTCTGAAACTTTTACTAAAATCGGAAAACATTAACCCTTAAATCGTGAAGGTCAAATGTCAAATTTTTCAATATTTGGAATTTCTCTTGGAAAGATATCGAAATGTTCGAAATGTTGTATATTTTTGGGCCGATTTTGATGAAATTTAACAAAAATATAGCACAAAGCCTGGTATTTACAAAAACAGCAGAAAAATTAAAATTAACCCTAGATAGCACTTGGTGTTAAAATGACCCCAAACTTCTAAAACCATTAAAAAATATGATTTTAAAATGTCTCATTAGAACGACAATTACGTACACATTCCGATTCTTTTAAATTAAATTACAAAAGTAATTTTTTATGGAAAAATTTTTACAAAAACTGAAAAAAATGCATTTTTCCCCTTGTAAATGCATCTCAAAACTTCAGATGGCTTGCGGCACATCTTAACCCCTAATTTACATATTCCAACACAGGTCAACAAAATGGAGGTTTAATTTTATTAAATAAAAATATCTGATCATTATATATTTTCATCTGCTGATGATCATGACGTCATTAGTTTTTCCCTTACAGCTCTAGTTTTTAAGATATATGTAGTGACATTTTATATTAACATAATTTACACCATTTTTTATATTATTCGGTCAGTATTTCACGAGGGGTCTTCCAAACCATAACTTACTTTCTGGATTATGAATACTGTTATTGCAATGATGTTGAAATTCTTGTGTTTTTGGTTTAGTTTTTAAAACTTTTTTTGTTGTAAATTTTCTGAAATCAAAATAACTGATCCTTATTTATTTTTGTCCGCTGATAACTAATATAAAACTAGTTTTTTCCTACCACCTCCTGTTTTAGAGATTTGTGCATTAATTTAAAAAAAAACTTTAAGTTTCCCTTTTTAACTCCATCCAAAATAATTCAGTTTTTATACCCTTCACCTTCGTGAGAAGGATATATATAAGTTTGTCATTCCGTTTGTAATTTCCGCAATATCATTTTCCGACCCTATAAAGTATATATATTCTGGATCCTTATAGATAGCTGAGTCGATTAAGCCATGTCCGTCTGTCTGTCTGTCTGTTGAAATCAATTTTCTGAAGACCTCAGATATCTTTGAGATCCAAATCTTTAATAATTCTGTCAGACATGCTTTCGAGAAGTTTCCTATTTAAAATCACCAAATTCGGTAAACAAATGGCTGAGATATGAGGAAAAAACCAGGAAAACCTAGATTTTTGACCTATTTTTAACTTATATCTGTATTACTAAGACATTAATATTGACAATATGGAATCTAATGATATATATTTCAAACACCTTTGCAACGACGTACATATATAACACTATAGTGACAATGGGTCAAAATCGGAAAAAAAAATTTTTAACAGAATTTTTTTTTCTCCAAACAACAAACAAAAAAAAATTTAATTTAAAAAATTTTTAAAAAAATTTAAAATAACAATTCGAAAAAAAAAATTGTTGGAAACCTAAAAATATTTAAAATTCTTATTTTGAAGTATAATTTGGTGAAGGGTATATAAGATTCGCCACAGCCGAATATAGCTCTCTTACTTTGACATAACAAAAAAGATAAACATTTTAGATACTATTTACAAGAAGAAATTTCGATTGAGGGTCGTTCGTGAAATATTAAGCGAATAATACATAAAATGGTGTAAATCATGCAAATATTAAATGTCCTATATCTTTTAAACTAGAGCTGCTAAACTAATGACACCATCGTAATAGCACACTCTCAATTAAACCAAAAATGGACAGAAGTCTGGAAATTTTTGGTGTGTTGACCAGTGCAATATATGCCGTATCTTTAGAACGCGGTTTTTGTTTTTAATAACTTATATGTCATTTTGAAGGGTACATATCTGTCAATTATTCTCACTTAGTTATTGTAAATAAAAAAGTTTTTTTTTTTGCTTCGAAAGTGTCGAATTTTATGCCATCATATGCGGGAAGTTTTGCTTTACTTCTTTAATTTGAAGAAAGGAAAGCTGCAAAGTCATCATTACTTGCGATGAAAATGGAAACATTACGATAACCCGAAACATATCAAATCGTATGTGAAGCCCGGCCAACCAGACAATCGGCACCAAAAGCATATATCCATGGCTCTAAGGTAATGCTCTGTATTTGGTGGGACCAAATCTGGCCAGACCATCACAGGGAACCTGTACACGAATCGCTCTCCTTGATTTGATTGGCCGAGAACAATAGTTGTCATCCTTTTCAATTTATAAACAAAGATGTAGTCAAATTATATCTCACTGTGAATTAATTGTCCTTTTGTAATCTGGAGTTTAGTCTTTGTAATCTATATAGAGCCAATTTACATAACAAATCCTGTAAACAATAATGACCAAAATGATAGTTTAAATCACTAATTTAGGACAATTATCCAGAACTGCTGGGACATATTGAAAATCTTCACACCACATACACAAACAACCACAATTGCAAACACATACGGATACGCACACACCAACAAATCTATAATCACATCGAAATTTAAATGAAAAAAGCACTGCTTCATATTTTTCTCGACTTTTTTAAACAAATCCCACCATAAGGGAGTAGAAATATGAATTTCTTTATTATAGAATTTTTTTTTGTTATTTTTTCATATTTTTTTTAGGAAAAGAACATATATTTAATGTGTGAGAGTATAAGTAAACCTTATCCAGGAAACAAAAATCCATACCTACTTTTTTGCATTTACATAAGTTTCGAAAAAAAAACACAATGGTGAGTAAAAAAATAGTATGAGCGATCATGTAGACTATTATCAAAAATCAAGGCACTTAATTGATTCCTTTGTCAGCCGATAAATGCGAATAATATTACTAATATGGAGCTGTTGGCTTTAAATGAGCCATTTGTAGCAGTGGGGCCTTTCTTCTAAAATCGTAAATCTCTCCCTAACATTTAAATTAATCAATATTGACATGTAACATGTTACATGCAAAAAAGTTCGATTTCTCTCGTGTAATGTTCCATTGTCATTAACGCTATACTATCAGCTGTCAAACTGTTTCTGAGTTTGGCAACACAATACTCATGAATTTTGCGACACCCAAATATTTGTCCACAACTATTTAACTGCACATGTCTGTGCTGAAGTTTCCTTGACATTCTTACACAACTACTGTTGCTTTTTACGTGTATCTAATCGCAAATGTTACCAACTGATCCGTTTTTTCTTGTATAATTTTTCGTTATGTTTCTTATATGTAAGTATTAAATAAATTGTTTGTATATTTAGCTATTCCTATTCCTGGCTGAATTAAATAGACATACATACAGAAATACAAGTCTTCAAATTTTATGTAAGAAATCACATGAGTACAGATTTCTAGCATATGGGCAATTCCACGAGAATCGCTACCACGACTGAAAAAAACAAAAACCCTTGAAACTTTTTTTCAAGATGATTTGAATAGAAGAAAATAATAAAATGTTACTATGTGAAAGTTTAAACTGATTACATTTAATTTTTTAATGTTTTAATGTTTTAGGTATGTTTTAGGCTAAAATTGCGGCGAAAACTAGGTTCCCAATTAGCTTGTAGTATGAAATTAATTTGACTCTGATTTTTTTTTTGATATTGTCAAATTATTTATTGATCCCAAATGTATATTTTGTATTCATTTCTTTAGTTTTTGTGTACATATATTTAGGGAATATATATTGTTCTATTATAAGAGAAAAATCTGTCACGTTCGATATTAAATTTATAAAATCATCCAAAGATTGTTTTTATTAAAATATGACGAATTGTAATTGGCCCTTAGCGCCAAATTATCGTAAGCGACAAAACACAAATTTTACAGGAGAAGGTTTTTTCGATTATTTTGAAAGTTATACATAAAATTAAAAATGATATGATGCGATATAACATAATTTCATTCAAGCTATTTGTCTATTTTTCAAAAATATTTATTGAAAAATATGACAAACAATTTTTTTTATTGAATTTTTGCATAGATAAAACTTTTTCGAATTGAAATAAAATTGTTATTTATGAATAGTTTTTACTGAAATTTCACAGTTATGTAAAATTTTCTATTCAAAATGGAAAAATAAAAACGAATTTTGAAATTTATTATCAGCAATACCGCAATTCCCAAAAAATTCTTGAAAAATCCCAAAAATGGAAATTTTTTGTTTTTTGGCTATAATATCCATACCAGGGTCTGAGTTATCGGAACCCTTTACAAGATAATTAAAAGCATATTGGGCCATCTAAAATCGGTTACTATATTTGGATATCGAATATGCGATTTTAGAATTTTTGCCCTAAATTTCAATTTTACATTAAAAAATAGGTGTTCCTCTAATGGACCTGGTCCCCTCGGTAAAAAAAATGTTTGCTTACACATCCTCTTAGAATTTTTTTGCGGTAACTTAAAAAGAAAACAATTTTTTTTTTCAAAAAAATTAGCGAAAAATCGGCTTTTTTTAAATTTTTTAAATTAAAATGCATATAACTTTGGACTTAGGCATTATTTTTAAACACTTCTTTTTCTATTTGACACATACATATGTTGTTAATCTAATGAAGGAAAACTGGAGAAAATCGGAAAATATTTGGAAACGCTGTTATCAAAAAACTGGAGTAGGCTGGGTAAAACTGTTGAAAATTTAATTTTCAAATACGAATATCTCCTAAGCTATAAAAGGTAATTTGTAGCGCTCGATGAAAAGATTCTATATGTGTAATTCTTTTGAAATCGGAACACAAACGAAGAAATAGGATCGTTTTAAAAATTTAACATACCCGAGGTGTCCTACTTTGAGACCCTTGGTCGCGCCCCTGGTAGGCCCATGAGGTCCAAATTCAGAACTTAAACTCAACGGCACTTCTTTTTTGCGCATGTGAAATTTCATTCAAACCAATCTAATCATTTAGAAGTTACAGATTTATTTCCCTCTTTTTTTTCTATACCACTATGTGTCGCTTACGATAAAATTCGTTTACTGTAAAATGTAAACATTGACTTGCGATAAAATCTTACCCCCTATAATTTTGAAGTTATTAACAATTTTGATATTCTGAGAACGCTAAAACATCAGTCGGTCCATAAATTTTAATTTTTGCAATAAAAACAAAATTTTGAAAATATCGCTTACGATAATTTAGCGAAGGGCTCGATATAATACCTCTCACGATTCCAATATTTTCGCGTATTTCTACATGAGTTCCGTTTTATGTCACTCAATATTTTGGACAACAATATTTCGAAAAAACTTTTTATTATTTTAAAATATAGAACCCTCTGAATGGAACATAAAGACTTAATTATTTTTCAGATACTCTTATTTTTACAAAATCTATTAAACTCTATAGGCTTACGAATGTCACGTACGATGATATGGAATTGCCCATATGTCAACTTATTTCCTATATTTAGGTGCGAATGTGAATATTGTATCATAAACATAAAAGTGACTTGAAAGTAAGGTTCGAAATAAATATATTGACACTTTTGAACAAAATTCGCATATACGGGTAATACAATAATGTAATAATTGATTAAAATTTTGCTTCAATTAAATACTTAGTTTAGATACAAAAATTAGAACTACCCAAAAACATAGTCTAATTAAGTTACAAGACAGTTTCGAGAAATTTTTTTCGTAATTGATATAAATTTTGGTTTGTATATAAGAAAAAAAACTTTTGTTATACGATCTATGAAACCGACCATAAATTAATTATTCCTTAAGTGTTTTTTGATTTATACAAAACAGCAAATAATTTCAGAATCCTGATTGAAACGAACTGGAGTTTTTTCTAGTTTTCCTAAGAAAATATTTTGTTTAATAGTTTTTAAACCGCGATAACTTTAAGGGCCCCTCACCAACGGATTTTACACGCTGAAGTACTACATTTAGTTCATACAAAATACTATTGATGTGCTGAGAAAATAAAATCGTGAATAAAATTTACTCAAATTTGAACAAAACTGTGTTTTTGCCCATATTTGTTGATTTGCTTGTGTTGCCTATAGTGTGTTCCTTGGATAGATCGCTTTGGTTGTCTTTTGTTTTGTGGGTGTATAGTATTTCTGGATATGACAGTAACATGACATTTTTATTTGTTCGTTAGAGGAGGTAAATTTTCAACGGTTTGTTCGCTTATGTTTTTTTTTCTTATTTTTTTGCCAGCTTTATTTCTGACATTTGTGTTGATTGTATATTGTATCAAATACATTCACATATGAAAATAATTGTTTACGTAAATATGCATACAAATGTACTTGCAAACATTTAATATGTTGATTTGTATTTTAGATTCTCTGGGGGGATTTAACACAACTATATGTCTGTGCGTGCCGTACCCAGTAACAGTGATGTTAACCGTACGGTAATTACCGTATTGTACGGTAATTTAGACCTCCGTACGGTAGGCAGGTAATTTCTACATTTGTACGGTAATTTTAAAAAGTTTAAATTTTTAAAAATTATATCCCAAACGTTATATTTCCATAATGTGTCTACATATAATGTACATATTTCTCATTAAAATAATCATAAAACTTTGAGGATGATGATAATCAACTACCACTAGACAAAATATATCTACGCGGTAAAGTAATCGCAAGTCTTTCAAGTATTGATATTTCAACATACAAATTAGTATTAAAAACTGATCGTAATAAATCCCCAATTGTTCGATACCAATATTTCTATAATTCCTTTAGTTTTGCATTTCCCAGAAGCTGTTGAAATGGATGCATTTAAATAAATAGATACGGAATTTATTTTATAAGGCAAATAAATGATGTTGATAAAAATGGCATTCTGCTGTTTTACAAACATGGTCCTATATTCAAAACCCACTATCTTTGATATTCACGAAAATTACTTTTTGATAGTAAAATGTTCAGTAAAACAGCCCTCATCTATGGTGTGAATTTCTTACAACCTATTGTCTTTTGCAGTTTTATTTGCATTTTTGTTATTTCTCTATGTTATACAATTATTTTTTTCCGAATGCAAAAGCCTCTATCTTTTCAAATAATTCTCAAATATTTTTTTGGAATAATTTCTTCTTGCAATTCATGTTTTCCTACTAATTTTTGAATGCTGAACATGAATTTTACATTTTTCAATCATTTAAAAAAATGAATTATCATGAAAATATTTTACCATTTTGTTTTTGGAAAATATAATTTCCATGGCATAAAAATAAATGATTAAAGTTTTTTTTTATCTTATGTTGTATTATTAGCCGTTATCTTAAATAAATCACGTTAAAAACTGACAGATGGCATAAATGAAATCAAAATAATTTAATTCTATTAAAATGCAAAATCCTCTATCTTTTCATTTTTATATACACATTGAATATTTTGAGAAGAAAAACCCTCTAGCATACCGAATTTTAATAACTCAAGTAATACGCGACAAAAAACAGTTTTTTGGCTTTCCTGAAAAGTTGTTTTTTAAGATAGAGAGTTTTGAATAGAGGCTAGGGTATTCAATTAATCGGGTTTCTGATTTAATCGGTTAATCGAGCAAATAATTAATCAAGGTTTAGATTTAATCGGTTAAATTTAAATTATTCGATTAACCGAATAATTTCCATTTTAATTTTAAATTGAAAAGAAAAACAAGAATTTTGTGTATTTATATAAGCATTTTGTTTATAAAAAGAACAAAAACATAAAAAACGAACAAAACATAACATTTCAACAAAACAATAAATAAACATGTGATTTTTTTAGGATTTTAGGGAGATATTCTGAAATAATCTTTTAAAAAAGGAATGTAATTTAAATGATTTTTTTAGTTTTAATAAAACTTGATCTGACTGATTGTAGATGTTGGAGAAATCGAAAGTAAGGCATGATAAAGAATATCCAATTTTTCAGTTATTTTTTTAGTTTTTTCTAATCATATAAAATCTTCCATCATACCATGGATTTTTTTAGATTTTAAATACTTTAATACTTTCTTTAAGTTGTGATAAAAGACTCGTTTCAGTAATGTCTTCAGTTTCGTCTATTACCATATCGTCCTCCGACTCATTAGGACAAAAATCATAGAACATTCTAGAAATAAGGGTCATTTCCAAATTCCTTAGTCAGTTTTCGTACTATACTTAAAAAAACTATTGCTAGAAGAGAATGTTTACGAGTTAAGGAATAAAATGTGTGTGTTTAAAACTATATTTCTATATAAAGTGCAAAAAAGACTACATTTCGGTTAATCGGTTAATCGACACAAATTAATCGGTTTATTCGTTATTTGAAAATCGTCAATTTTGAATTATTCGAACAGTTAACCGTCCAAAATTAATCGGTTAACCGATTAACGGTTAATCGATTGAATACCCTAATAGAGGCCCTCGATATATTGAATTATAAAAATAAACCTGTTTCAATAAGAAAATATTATTATTTTTGTACTAAACTTTGGATACGGTAATTTTACCTAAAAAACGGTAATTTTTTTAGGGCTGTACGGTAATCGAAATTAAAAAGTTAGCATCACTGCCCAGTAATAACAAATATTTTGTTTCAAATAAATGAGAATAGTGTTGCCAGTTTATTATTTGCAACTCATAATTTAGCCATTTTATTTTAATTTTAAGCATTAAACACATTCAAGACAGCAGGCTACCAACTTCAATCTGTCAAAAATAAAATGCACACGTTTATATGGAGACGATTATTTTAACGACAGCACAGCTACACGGCCACACGACTACTCATGCCGATGTAGCCGAATTAGGCTAATTTCTATTTTTGTCAGCTTCAAAACAGAAATAGTGTTGTTAATATAATAAACAAATGTAAATCAAATTAGTGCTTAAAAAAATATATTTTTTTACTTAATTAAGAGAAGTTTCTGATAACCATATTGAAATAAATTAATAACAGGTCATAATTAATTATAACCATATATATATTTTTACTCAAAATAATTGTTTCGATCTTAATTACTTTGGAATTTTGTACGATTATTTTTTATTAAAGTGGCACCACTGAATTATAAATCAGCTGTTTACTTTGTAGCTGTCGTCTTTAAAATAATTCAGTAGCTGCCACACGACTACAACTGTAACCAGCAGAATTTGTGTTCGTGTAGTCGTGTAGCCTGTTGTCTTGAATGTGTTTAATGCATTAGCCTCGAAATTGGTGAATTTTCTCTAACCTTTGTTATCATCACATCACCATAGTAGGGAGGATATTATGCGTTTATGCTGATGTTTGTAACGCCCAAAAATATTAGTCTAAAATCACCTTAAAGTATACCGATGGACAGGATCAATTTCTTAGTAGAAATGTCCTTCCGAAATAGGACTTTATCGGACATAAATGCTTGATAAATACAAATAAATTATATCTAAAAATTTTGTGCAATGAATTCATAATTGAACATAGTTCCCATAAATCTCTTAAAAAAGTTGTTATGCTAATAAAATTTTAATAATAAACGCAACTTAATTTCATGGCGATCGGTCCATAATTGGTCATATCTCCCATATAAGGCCCACTTGTTGAAATTTAAAAACAAGTTTTTTCTCATTTACTCAGTGTCGGGACTGACCGATTATCCTTTCTTACATGTTTTCTTTTTAATATATTATAACTACGAAGGAGCCTTTTCCGACCTTTATGTATGTTCGATTTAATACTGGCAACACTGGTGATGTAAGGTAAAGTGCAAACAAATAATTTTTCCATTTGAAGAACCTTATTTTGAAGTAGAGGTTACAATTTGTTAAAGTGTTTTGACACACCACTAAGCCGAATTCATTTTATATTGTGGCAAGTATTATTTTTTCATATGAATAAATCTATAAGTAGTCCATAAGTACAAGTGATTTTTAATGATAAAACCTCTGGGTGCAAGTTTTGTCATTGCACAACATTTTAACTGACAGATGAAACCATTTGGGGAAATTCTTGATCCCTATTTTTTAACATAATCATCTAAAAAAGTGCAAATAAATCTGTAATTTTAAAGCATATAGTCCGATTTTATTAAAACTTTCTACTGCTATAAGATGTACCTCTCTTAAGTTTTGAATTTGGACCTTATAGTATGTCGACGAGCGGGGTCACATGCCACATTTTGTTTTAATTTTTTTGTTTAAAGAATAGGGGGAAATATTCTCCTTAGAGATATCTTACAAAAAAACATAAAATTGTTTTATACTCCTAAAGAAAGTTTTTGTAATATAAAAAGATTTAAGTCACCTTTTCGATTTACAATTTTTAAATTGAAAATCGTTTATTTTTGAATCCATAATTAATATTGCTCTGAAATCTTTTGTATATTATTGGCAAATTAGTTTTCTAACTAAATTGTAAAACATGGCGATGTGGGGTTGTATGATGGTGTGTGGCTGCAACTGTCGTTCTAATGAGACATAAAAAACAGAAATTGGTCAAAAAATGTTAAAGTTATTAAAAAATCGCCAGGCCATTAACGTGTCTCAGGCAACTAGAACAAGAAAGGTAGGAACAAAATTAACATATGTTGATAAATATTAAAATAAAAGCTCATTTGAACTTAAAATATGTCCATATTTACTTGTATATGCGGCCTTGTCTTCGTAAGATACCGTTAACCTATTCTTAGGTATGAACAAAAAAATAAAAAAATTTTAACGGCAGTTACAAAACTCTATTTTCAAATTTTTAAAAATTTTGTTAAACAAATTTCAGAATTTTTTGATCATCTCATTGAAATTTATTAGGAATATAATAGGGAATAAAAATGTGAAAAAATTATGAAAATATCTCTTATAGTTTTTCCGTACCTGCGATTTAAATTTTGAAATTTTCGAGAAAAGCCAATTATTTGGCAATTTTTAGGCGAATGAGCTCTATTTCCTTAATCTTATGAATTTTAAGCAAAACTTATTCAGAATGTTATAGTCCAGATAATTCTAAATATACTCTGAAACTCTTACTAAAATCCGAAAACATTAACCCTTAAATCGTGAAGGTCAAAGGTGAAATTTTTCAATATTTGGAATTTTTAAAAAAATCAATATTTTTAAAAATAATATCAAAGTTTTTCATAAATATGTTTGAATGAGCTTTAGAAAATATATATTTTTGTCAAAAACTCGAAAAGTGAAAAAAAACCGAAACCGGTGGAGTTTACAAAGATGAAAAAACCGGTTGGTGGGTTTTGGACCTAATAATCTTGTAATTATTGAAAGTAAAAGAAACAGCCGAGACTACTTAAAAATTTTAAATGACAATTTGAAAGTAAGTGCTGAAAATTTAGGTCTATTTTTATGATTTCATAAAACTACAAAACAAATTTCGTTTTTTTAGAACGACAGATACAAAAGGTACCAAAAAGTTCTAAAATCATAAATCTTTAAGAAAATGTATGCATGCTGTTGATGATCTTTTTATTTTTCCCATATCGATATTTTAAATGTTAAAACTACAGATCATTTATTTAAAATAAATGGAAAATCCTTCCTCAGATGTTATTATAATATATACTCTAGGGTGGCCCTTAATAAACATAAGTTGAATTTTTGCCAGTATCGAATTATAAATAATTTTTTTTGTAAAAAAGTAAAGAATGAGGTTTTGATGTGGATTTTTAACATCAGATTCCCTTCCCAACAATCTACAAAACAATTGACTAGCAAACATGTTAGTTTCCGTTTTAGAGCTATGCTTTAAAAAATTTGAGCTAATTGGACATGATACTGAATCCAAGTACAATATAAATACATTAAGAACTTTTTTATGTCGTTCATTAATTAGGGTTTTAAGATGAGTAACTAATTCTTTAGTAAATTAATTATTCACTTGTTCTAAATTATTTATAACAAATTGTATTATACCCTCAAGCTCTATCAACGTTGCCGTATCTTTGCTTAATCAAGTGGTCTTAGGGAATTACACAAACATTACTTATATATATTTTAAGATCATCTATTTCAACGCAATCATTATAAATGGCATCCTAAATATCACTTTCGACGACCGTTCCAAATCACATACGCCATCACTTTCAACACCACTTTAATCTAAGTTAATATTTTGATTATGAATTGCGATTCACAGTGTGAATTTCACACCACGGCCGCCCCGTCATGTTTAGATCCTAAAATTTCTGTTTCGAAATCAATTCTAAAATTTGTCAGCCTTTTTTTACTAAATAACAAATACTTTATTCCGTTGGTTCAAGTCCTAAATTAAACATTTTGAAATACTTGTTTTTAGAATTGTAACTTCTTGCAGTAATATTTATGTATATATTTATAGAAGGAGCTATCGGCTACTCATCTCCAGTGATCGAAAGACTCAAATGAAAACTTTTGTGACTACAGAAAACCGATTTAAATCAATATTTAAGAACAATAGCTTCCAATTATACAAGTTTGAATAACAATATATGTAGATCTAAAAACAATTTAACATATAAACATAATTGGTCAATTCACAAGGTCTCTTATCTGTCATATTGTCATAATGTCTTAATATATCTCGACTCGGCAGCTCGGCTTAATCGACACTTAGGCATTCGGCGAAGGTCTCTACTGGTTGGTTACGATAACAAAATAAACATAGCATACAGAGTACTATTATTTTAGGACATTTTTTATTTGAAAAACAATAAAAACCAATGTGAAATATTAGGACATTATGACAATATGACATGATAAGAGACCTTGTGAATTGACCAAATATGTATATCTGTGAACTTTTGACAAAACAACTTAAGTGGAATTTTCAAATTTTTCAGGAGAGCACAAAAACTATTGAATTTATCGATCAATATTTTATTATTTCTCCTTGAAGAACTTTAATATTTGTCTCAAAGAATTATACAAAGGATAAATAATAAAATAATTATCGATAAATTCAACAGCTTTTGCGAATTAAGTTAAATCAACAACAACTCCAAATAAGTCGATTTGTTTTTTATGATATCTCAGAAACTAATATTCGTAAGAAGAAGCAGATTAGTGTAAACGGAGCTTTCAAAAGTTATTTTTATTATAAAAACTAAGATATTTTCTTATCTCGACTTAAGATTTTTTGTCCAAACTCCACAGATATTATTAAAAAAAAATGCAGAATTTCATTATACTAAATTAAATTTTTAAAAACTGTAATGAAAAATAAGAAACATGGATTCATTTCCGCTGCAGTTCACGCAGTAGATACACGTCGCAAATATAAAAGACAATATTCACACATAAAACACCCGAACACAAATTCAGTCAATGATTTACATGGCAAGTAACAAGACGAAATGATGAAACGGCTGAGTAAATCAATGGACGGCTGACTGTCAAAGTAAATATTTTTATTAACGGAATACAAACAGCAATACATATGCCACACACGTAAATAGGCACGTGCAACATACAAATTCATATGTTGTGTATTTTTATTTTTTTGTTTGCAGAAAATCAAAAGAAAAAAATTTCAAACTGAATAAAAATTTAACCGTATTTCCCCTTCTCTACCGTTAAGCCATATAAAAAAGGGTGTTTATGCGTATATAGAGATATATCTTTCTTTATTTAGGTGTAACTGCTGCTGCTGATGATGACGATTTTATTTCTGCTCCAACAAAACATGTCGTTTACGATTCCTTTATTATTGCTCTTTAGCTGATGATGTGCAATATTTAAAATTTGCAAAAAAAAAATTAACATACGAATCTTAAACATGACAGTTTCTTGTCATTTATTATAATTTCTTTCGGTACCGAAATAAATAAAACTCCCCCGATTTAAAAAAAATGTGTGTGTGTTTGTTTTTTTTTTTTGTAACAAGTAATATTTTTCACACATTTCCATCTTTCATTCCTTCGTTTCTTATCACTTTCCCAACTTGGTTGTGGAATGAAGATGATTCATGATGCAGTATGTTAAATTTGTGTTAAATTAAAAAAAAAACCCGTAAAATATAAAAAGCGTGTATGTTACATTTTGTTGCGAATGATTTAGATTTTTTATTTCCATTATGAGCCTCCGACGATGTTGAAAACGATGAAAGCAGGCTGCCTCCATACGTGGCGGAGAGAACGATCTAATGCAGCCTTTTTATCGTATCAAATGTCTTCTTAAAATGGCTTTGTTCCTTCTTATTATTTTTCACTTCTTTTTTAATTTTTTTTATTTTGCTGCTGCTGCTGTTGTTACTTATGGAAAAATATGCCACCGTAAGTGACTGACGATGAGTCTCTGTTGTCATCATTCCCTTTGATGTTTGACATTTTTATTTTTTTCCAACAATTGTTTCATACTTCCTTGGAGGGAGTATGAACTCACATACATACATTGTTACGTGTACTATTGCAATAAACACTGTGACAGTTATTTTTTGAAACAGTTAATTTTAATTCATTCAGGATCATATGTATGTAAATATATATATATATATATATGTATAATATATATATATATACATTGTATATCATTTAATGTTTCTAGATTTATTATCAATTATTAAAAAAGAACCATTAGAATGAAAGAAATGTTCACTTTGTAGAGGATTCTCGGTTGGTTGGTTTACGTGGTAGTTCACTGCGTGCGAACAATCAAGTAGAGTCGAAGGGACCCCGTTTTGAGAATACCACACCACTCGTCACTGGCTGGACATTCGCAGAGAAGGTGGAAAATCGTTTCCTCTTCTTCCCTATCCTTACAGCTACGACAATGGTCGTTAAAAGGGAGTCCCATGCTATTCGCTTGCTTGCCTAACGTTCAGTGCCCCGTTAATACTGAGAGCAACCTTGATATATCCCTTCTAGTCGCGGTTATCAGTTGCATAGAATGTTTTCGTTAAAACAGGGCCACGTCAACTTGGCCACCCTACATTCTCAGCCTTTATAAGAAAGTGTCTGAAGATAATACCTTTAATAGTCCCCAGTAAGCAGATCACTGTTCATTGCCTTAGTGGTCTCTGTGCGCAGGAACCCAAACCAAAGTATTGTTAGATATACGACCTAGCCTTGACAGATAATTCTTGCCTTAGGCCGTCAGTGAGAGAAGTGCCGCCTGACGGTCGTCAAAAATAACTAGATTGCCGCGAGTATTATGATCATGTAGTGTATTACAAACTACAATGATTGCAAAAATTTTCGCGCGGAAAACATTGTACTCTGTATGAGATGCCTAACCCAAGTTCATCACAGAAAACGCCAGAACCAACACCACAGCTCATTTAATATCCTGGTACACGAGATTACCTTTACGCCACTCTCTCCTGGAGGGAATTAAGACCTTGAACACCCTATCAAATCCTGTTTATGGAATACACAAGCTGCAGTGCCTCTGAAGGACTATTTCTTAGTGCGCCAGTTATACCAATGCAGGCTGATCTCGAAGTTTTTCAACCGCGAAAGTTTGTAAGCTTGTAATCTTGGTCTTTGTCGTGAAAAGCACAAGTTCTGTTTTGCTTGGATTCACCTCAAGACCTCTTGTCGTGTCTCAGTTGTCGAGCAATGCTAAAGCAGTGGACATAATATCACATCCAGAAACAATCCCGACAACTTTTAACCCTTTTCTGTCTAGAACAAAGAAACAACTTGTTTGAACTTAACGCTATTACCATGATTTGCTGTAACTATTCTTGATTTCAACATGTTTACTAACCAGTCGTTGAAATATTCTTCAACGTTTAGGTTAGTAAGAGCTTGCTGAATTGCAAGAGTATTTACATTATTGAAAGCACCCCCTAAATTCAGAAGGGCGAGAGATCTCTCTAAAACTCTTATGACCTCATGCAGAGCTTTCTCTGCAAAGCGTTCTGACTATGAAGCCAGAGAATGATATGAGCCCTCTAGTCGTTGGCTTATGTGAATCTTTCCAACGTTTTAAGCTGGAAAGACGAAAGACTAATTGGACGAAAGTCCTTCGCATTCTCATGATTCTTTTTGCCAATCTTGGGAATAAAAACGATTGTATCCCTCCTCCAGCTAACCGGAATATGGTTGAGCGAGAGACAGAGCGTAAATATTCTATGAAGCCAGAGAATGATATGCCTTTTTACACTTTTTAGCAGGGTCGGCTGGCGGATGTAATCGTGATAGTTGCGAGTCCCGGGCGATTTATCTCCCTCTGTCTGAGAGCGACTGCGCTTGGATCCCTCTGTGTCTTTGGCTACTGCCTTCGATGTGCTGGGTACGAAATCCAAAAACTCTTGGTACTCATCTACCACAGCTTGTTATTTTGCGCGATCTTCCTCATCACGTTCATGGGGGCACCTCATCACGTTGTTAAGAATTAACAGCGCCTTGGTGTATCTTGACTTGATCATGTCTTTGTGATTCTTCCTCATTTTTCTATTTTTGTTCAATTGGTCACCAACCATGGTATCTGATTGAAGTTGAACTGTGTCGGTCACTAACGCTGCCTGACATTTCCACCAAATTCTTTTGACTAGAGGCTAATAGGTCATCTTCTGAACATGATCCGAGATCATCGGTTTTCTTCAGATATTGTTGTTGTTATTTGTTTTCTTATTGTTAGAGTTCATTTTCGGTTCCACGAGTGGATTCTCACTCAGGAAATATAAAATTTCTTAATATTCGGATAAGAACTGAATTGTTGGTGTTTTTCTATCAATTTTGAAGGCCCGAGGTGACCAAATTTGGACCGCTCTATATATTTCATCTAATTGCATTCCAAGTGCAACTTTTGTATTAGGACGATGGAATATGTGTTAATTTTTTAATTTGCTAAAAAACAAAACTATTAGTACAGACAAAAGCTTCGCTTTGATATCGACATCTTTAGGAACTGTTAAGAAAACAGAAACATATGTATACAGTACATTTGTTTCGTCTTACACTTTTCACACTGTTAATGATATTGCTTGCCAACATTTGCTGTTTATTGTTGATGAAACGTATGTGTTTTCATACATATATGCGATACAATGTAGGTATTTATACCTCATTCATCTTTATCCAGTTCATATTTGCATCGCACACTAACGATGGCAGATTGTCATATTTTAATTAAAACACAAAATATAATGTTCTGTAAATAAATTTACAATTCATTCATTCCTACAATGGAAACAAATAAATTTATACAGATATATATGTATATATGTATATATGTATGAGAATCTGTGTGGGCTCACAATACACATGTTTATGTATGTATGTATCTATGAATGCAACCTTCAGTTCCTGCCTTATTGTAAATGCATAAATTCAATCTGGAAAAGATATTATTATACATATGTACAATATTTACATTCACTCCACCTAATAATAACTTGCAACATGTGTGCTATTTTAGCTGTCATCATTATTCAGTCAAGAAAACATTTAAGCATAAATTTCTAAATTAAATGTTGGCTTTAACTTTAAGGTTTGGAGGCAAATGTTGCATTTTTAGGGTTTTAATTTATAATAAAACTTGGGTTTGGAAAAGGAAAAGTTCATTTACTTTCTTTTATAAAGCAAAATAAATAGATAGGGAAACTGATACATATTGGAAGCTAGTAGGTAAATTGGAAGAAACATAACTACAAAATCGTGGAATGAGTATCTAGGAGTATTTAGTGGGGTTTTCAGTTTCAACAAAATTCACAATTCAGACCGAAGATATACCCACCATGATTTATACCTCCCATCTTTTTCGATGGAGGGTATAAAAAAGTGGTTTACATTAAATTTGTCCTTAGACATTTTCTACAAATACTCTCTGTTGATAAGGTTTATTTGGTATTGAAGATGGGCAATGTCGGTCCATGATTTCACCGAGCCCCATACAAAAAGTCCTCCCGGAATACTGTTCGAACAGTATTAAATATGTTGAATATGCAGCAAAACTGATAAATTTTTGCACAAATTAGTTCTAAGTACCCTGAAATAATACTGTAAATTATGACGAAAATCCCAATAAAAGAAAATTACTTGAACAATCATTTAAAAAAATCTAAAAACTAAGCCCAACGAAACTCTTTTAAATTGGTCCATTTTTTCACCTAGTCCCTATACAAATGTCAATCCTTTTTATACCCTTCACCTTCGCGAGAAGGGTAGATATAAGTTTGTCATTCCGTTTGTAATTTCTACATTTTTCATTTCCGACCCTATAATGTATATATTCTGGATCCTTATAGATAGCGGAGTCGATTTAGCCATGTCCGTCTGTCTGTTGAAATCAATTTTCTGAAGACCTCAGATATCTTCGGGATCCAAATCTTCAATAATTCTATCAGACATGCTTTCGAGAAGTTTGCTATTTAAAATCAGCAAAATCGGTCCATAAATAACGAAGATATGAGCAAAAAACCGGGACAACCTCGATTTTTGACCTATTTATACCCTACACCACCATAGTGGGGAGGGTATTATGCGTTTGTGCAGATTAAATATTAGTCTAACACCCACCTTAAAGTATACAGATCGACTTAGAATCAAATTCTGAGTCGATTAAACGATGTCCGTCCGTCTGGTTGGCTGGCTGGCTGTCCATGTAAACCTTGTGCGCAGAGTACAGGTCGCAATTATGAAGATATTTCGATCAAATTTGGTACATATTACTTTGGATAAGGACCAAGCCTATTGAAACTGGCTGAAATCGGTCCATTGTTTCACCTAGCCCCCATACAAATGTCCCCTCGAAATTGGACTTTATCGGTCATAAATGTTTAATTTATCTATGTATCTACACAAATTTCGTTCCAAATAAGTTTTATATACACAAAATTCATGTCACCAAATTTTGTTACGATCGGTCCATAATTAGTCATAGCTCCCATATAGACACGTTTCCGAAAATCACTTTAACGTGCATAAATCGCTTGAAAATGTTGGTATACACACAAAATTCAACATAGTTAACTTTAATATAGACATAAATGACACGACCTAATTTCATGGTGATCGGTCCATAATTGGTCATAGCCCCCATATAAGGCCCACTTCCGAAAATCACTCAAAAATATAAATTATTTAAATTTTAAAAGAAAAATGTTTTTGCTCTTTTACTTAGTGTAGGGTATTATATGGTCGGGCTTGACCGATCATACTTTCTTACTTGTTTTGATCTGTATCTGGATTACTAAGTCATTAATATAGACAATATGGATATCTAATGATAGATATTTCAAAGTCCATTGCAATGATGTAGATAAGGCTAAGTTGGACCTACAATGGGTCAAAAGCGGGAAAAATATTTTTTAACCCGAATTTTTTTTTCATCAAAAAATGTTTGTCATACATTTTTTTTTTCCAAAAAAAAAAAATTTTAAAAAAAAAATTTTAAAAAAATTTTTAAAAAACTTTTTTAAAAAAAACTAAAAAACAATTTCAAAAAAAAAAAAATTTTGAAAAACAATTAAAAAAAAATTAAATTTTGTTTACCTAAAAATATTTAAAAAAATTTATTTTAAAGTATAATTTGGTGAAGGGTATATAAGATTCGGCACAGCTCTCTCACTTGTTTTATTTTTACTTGTTTAAATTACATTTTTTTCTTTATATCATGATTTCGAATATAAGTACATAAGTACTACTTTCTAGATGTAAAAATATTAATAAAATTAATAAATTTGTATTTTATTTGTTTTGAATTTTGAATTAGTTTTTGTTATTATTTTCATTATGCGGCTTATCATATTATTGCTATGAGCCCTTCATATATACTAAGTGTAATGGCATTTATTCACAATATAAATAAAATTTATTTTTTTCAACTGTTGAAGAACACACCTTTCTTCCACAGTTTTGGTAAATCAGACAAATATGTTTTTCCTTTTAAGTAAAATAATATTTACTATAGTACGCATGCAAATAAACATGGCATAAATATTTGTTAAGGGGCTTCGAAATGATTTTATTGAAAAAACTATTTAAAAACACTCATACACACATTTGTGTACAAGTATAAGAAACAT
Organism: Calliphora vicina; assembly: GCF_958450345.1. Taxonomy (NCBI): domain Eukaryota; kingdom Metazoa; phylum Arthropoda; class Insecta; order Diptera; family Calliphoridae; genus Calliphora; species Calliphora vicina. The sequence continues at coordinate 95,679,884 of NC_088782.1, forward strand.
TCAGCCAGGGATGACAGATTGTTTTACGCTATCCCAAATAAGCTTGAAAATAAGAATTTCTAAAAATTCCAAGAATTGTTTTGGAAACTTGTTCATGGTTTATATGAAGAAGTCATTTGTTGGGGGAGCCTTTGTCAATGTTGATCATCAGTTAACTACATCTTTAAAAATCTCTATTTTCTGTTACGATAAAGACAAATTACCTTCGCATTATCGTTACTAATATATATGTATTTTATCCCCATTAATTAAAAATACCCTCTATAAAATACACTGTCCACAAACGAAATTTGTATGTCCCCACGAGCATTCCAAAGTGGCAACAAATTTCCAAATCTGGCAAGCCTAACTGTAAATATCGGTAAGAGTGTGACTCTGAGTCTGGGCATGAGTTTGAGAACATGAGAGGCATGTTTCTTAAAATAACAACACAACAAAACAAAAGATACAAAATAACAATGTGCGTTTAACCAAATATTGGCAAATGGAATTATTGTGAAAATGGGTTTTCGGTGTTTGAGCCTCTTTCTCATCTTGTGCCCAATAACAACATCCAACAACTAAAATAGCTAGAACAACAGCAACAACAACAATAATAACAATGAACGTGTACAAATAATAATATTTACAGAACTCCGAAAACACACATGCAAACAACGTCTTAACCATAAAGTCATTTCATATTTTGTTATTACGAGTATTTTCATGTGTAAATAGATGAAAATGTTTATGTGTGAGTGTCAAACAAAAACATACACAAAAACGTATACGTACCCAGCAGTTCTAGGAGACAGTCCTGAACTAGTG